>NC_056436.1:13899307-13939307 GCF_018296145.1 Oncorhynchus tshawytscha | reverse complement strand
GAGCTGTTGTGGAAAGGGGTCAGGAACCACAGGAGTTTCCATTATTGTGGTTCCGCTGCCACCTGAAACGTAATCCCAGAATGTTTTGTCGAAGTACAGTATGCAGTCCCCTGACCCAACACTCTCTCTTTCTTTCTCGCTGTCTCTCTCTCACTCACTCTCGCTCTCTCTCTGTCTCTTCCCTCTCCCCTCTCTCTCTTTCTCTGTCTCTCTCCCTCTCGCTCTCTCTCTCTTTCTCTGTCTCTCTCCCTCTCGCTCTTTCTCTCTGTCTCTCTCCCTCTCTCTCTTTCTCTGTCTCTCTCCCTCTCTCTTTCTCTCTGTCTCTTCCCTCTCTCTCTCTCTTTCTCTCTTTCTCTCTGTCTCTCTTCCCTCTCTCTCTTTCTCCCTGTCTCTCTGTCTCTTCTCTCTCTCTCCCTCTCTCTCTCTTCTTTCTCCCTGTCTCTCTCTTTCTCTCTGTCTCTTCCCTCTCTCTCTTTCTCTCTCTCTTCCCTCTCCCCTCTCTCTCTGTCTCTTCCCTCTCTCCCTCTCGCTCTTTCTCTTCCCTCTCTCCCTCTCTCTCTTTCTCCCTGTCTCTCTCCCTCTCTCTCTTTCTCTCTGTCTCTTCCCTCTCCCTCTGTCTCTTCCCTCTCTCCCTCTCGCTCTTTCTCTCTCATGCTCTCTTTTTCTCTCCCCCAAAGGATTTGGACGTGGGGGAGCTGAAAGCCACACATTCACTAAGTAGACCAACTCAGGTACAGTACAGGCCATTCAGTGTACTCATTCACTAAGTAGACCAACTCAGGTACAGTACAGGCCATTCAGTGTACTCATTCACTAAGTAGACCAACTCAGGTACAGTACAGGCCATTCAGTGTACTCATTCACTCATTCAAGTATAGACCAACACCATTCATTTAAGTCACATTCAACTAGATCTCAATGATAATAAGAATTTTGGGGTGCTTATATTTGTCCTGTTACACACAACTGTGTTTCTTGCATATCCCAACTCCTCCTGAGACACCTGCAGGGTGACCATATTCCAGCACCACGAGAGAAATTAGGGTTAAGAGCCTTGCTCAAGGGTACAGCGACAGATGTTTCACCTTGTAAGGTTCGGTACTTGAACCAGTGAACTTTTGATTCCTTTCCCAACACTCTAACCTCGAGGCTACCTGCCACACCAGAATCAAAGCAAATGTATGGAGAGAAATATACACCTTCACCACCAATCTCAACCTTACAAACGCTACAAACATGAAAGATTGTTGTTTCGTTAAACAAAATACAAATCTAACATGTTTTCTCCTTTGTTTACAGGTTCATCCACCACACCAAATGGGTTTCAAGAAGAAGGCAACTCAGCGTTCTATACCATCCTCCATACTATGCTAAACAAAAACAAACAACCAAAAAGGCTCCTAATTGGAACCAGCGTTTTGTGTTATTTTCTGTCTTTGTGTTGTCTAGAGGAATCAGTCTTAATACACATTTTAATTGGCTATAGTGAGATGTTTACTATAGTCCTGCTAGTGGATCGGAGGGTTATACAATAACCTCTCTGTTCCTGTACATGTTTTTTAAATTCTAATTAAACAGTCTTTTTCAAAATGTTTTTCTCTCTTATTCCTTCATTCCTCATTGGCTTACTCAGATCAGTATTGTTTTTATATTATAGCATGTCTCCTGTCTCATTTAGATGTTTCCTCCTTAATACACTTGATAGATACATACAGAGCAATATGAGAATATTTCTGTGACTTCTACTTGCTACAATCTATGTCCACTATGTCCTGGGGCGGCAGGGTAGCCTAGTGGTTAGAGTGTTGGACTAGTGACCAGAAGGTTGTGAGTTCAAACCCCTGCGCTGACAAGGTACAAATCTGTCGTTCTGCCCCTGAACAGGCAGTTAACCCACTGTTCCTAGGCTGTCATTGAAAATAAGAATGTGTTCTTAACTGACTTGCCTGGTTAAATAAAGGTAAAAATTAAAATGCCCACCATATTTCCACTGTGTCCACTGTGTCCACATCTGCAAGAAGAAAAGCAGAACACACATTGGGCCAGCCATAGATAATACTTATTGTCCACATTCCTTGGCAGTTGGCTCAATCAGTAATCTAATTCGATTAGGATCTGGACACAGAACTATGTATGTGAGCAAGAATAGAAAGCTTTCCTTCAACATTGCAGTAAATACATGGGTAATCTACCTTGATTAAAATTCCAGCTATTGATGAGGATGGACTCTTGAAACTGTCATCCTCTCTGTAGTCTACCGTGGGTTTGTAACCTCACACATAAACTAAAGTTAACATTTTTGCTAATGAGAGCAACATAGATCAATATTATGACATTGTCCCTCTGAATAAGTCCCGATCTACTTCCATGAAACAAGCATTATGACATTATCCTTCTGAATAATTCCCTATCCACTTCCACAGTACAAAAATTATGACATTACCCTTCTGAATAAGTCTCTATCCACTTCCACGATACAAACATGACATTATCCTTCAGAATAAGTCCCTATCCACTTCCACGATACAAACATTATGACATTATCCTTGTGAATAAGTCTCTATCCACTTCCACGATACAAACATTATGACATTATCCTTCTGAATAAGTCCCTATCTACTTCCATGAAACAAGCATTATGACATTATCCTTCTGAATAAGTCCCTATCCACTTCCACAGTACAAAAATGATGACATTATCCTTCTGAATAAGTCCCTATCCACTTCCACAGTACAAAAATGATGACATTATCCTTCTGAATAAGTCTCTATCTACTTCCCTTGGACAGCCCCATCCACTATTAGAGACATGATTCAGGGGACACATCCCTCTACTCCTTCTCACACCCACCCACTCTGTCCACTAAACAGCTGGACCTGTCTTGAAGGGAGGGAGGTTAGGGGAGGGAGGGTTTGAGGGAGGGAGGGATGTAGGGAGGGTGGGAGAGATGGAGGGAGGGGAGTGAGCATGGGAGGCCAGGCTATTCTAGAGTCCTAAAGGGAGATGAAGGGAAAGGAGGGTCTGGGATTTTTCCCAAACTATCCCATGGCCAGAAGGGAAGTCCACAAGGGAAGTCCAGAAGGGCAGGCCAGAAGGACAGGCCAGAAGGACAGGCCAGAAGGGAAGTCCAGAAGAGCAGGGAAGAAGGGAAGGGAAGAAGGGCAGGGAAGAAGGGAAGTCCAGAAGGGAAAGCCAGAAGGGAAAGCCAGAAGGACAGGCCAGAAGGGAAGTCCAGAAGGGAAAGTCAGAATGGAAAGCCAGAAGGACAGGCCAGAAGGGAAGTCCAGAAGTGCAGGCCAGAAGGACAGGCCAGAAGGGAAAGCCAGAAGGGAAGTCCAGAAGGGAAGTCTAGAAGGGCAGAGAAGAAGGGAACTCCAGAAGGGAAGTCCAGAAGGACAGGCCAGAAGGGAAGTCCAGAAGGGCAGGCCAGAAGCGAAGTCCAGAAGGGCAGGACAGAAGGGAAGTCCAGAAGGACAGGCCAGAAGGGAAGTCCAGAAGGGAAGTCCAGAAGGGAAGTCCAGAAGGAAAAGCCAGAAGGGAAGTCCAGAAGGGAAGTCCAGAAGGGCAGGCCAGAAGGGAAGTCCAGAAGGACAGGCCAGAAGGGAAGTCCAGAAGGGAAGTCCAGAAGGACAGGCCAGAAGGGAAGTCCAGAAGGACAGGCCAGAAGGGAAGTCCAGAAGGACAGGCCAGAAGGGAAGTCCAGAAGGGAAGTCCAGAAGGACAGGCCAGAAGGGCAGGGAAGAAGGGCAGGGAAGAAGGGAAGGCCAGATCCTCCTTCATGACCTTTGTGGCTTCCACTGCCACACCCTGTTCCGAGGACATTGCCTTGAGCTCTGAGTTTACGACCGGCCGCCCATCCGCCCTCCATCACCCAGCAACTGGCTGGCAGCCACCTCACTAACCTTCCTCCCCTCAGCTGTCACCAGGCCGACCCACCGCCCACTGTTACCACGGTAATAGACACAAACAAGACCCAACAGCCACCTGACAACCCAGACACCTCTCTCTCTCTCTCACTCTCTCACTCTCTCCCTCCCTCCCTCCCACCCACGTGCATTCCTCTTTGAACAAAGACCTCCAGTGTCACACAGAAGTCCACCAAGCCATACCACAGACTGGGTGGTATGCCCAACTGATGAGGCCACAGAGCGAGGGGGGGGGGGGATTAGTAATAGCATCTGTGAAAAGTGCATTTATCTCCCAACTCTTTTCTTATCTGTTATCTTCCCCTAACTAGAATGAAGAGAGAATATAATATATGGTTGGAGTATTTTTTACATACTTATACGCTCAGTGCCAACCATGTCAATAGAACCTGTCAAGTTCCACAGGATAACAAAAGACAAAAGAGTTCTTTCTAAACATTTTTGGAATAATGGGGGGACAACATTTATCTGTGAGGGGGCTAGAAAAGGGGACAACATCTATCTGTGAGGGGGCTAGAAAGGGGGACAACATCTATCTGTGAGGGGGCTAGAAAGGGGGACAACATCTATCTGTGAGGGGGCTAGAAAGGGGGACAACATCTATCTGTGAGGGGGATAGAAAGGGGGACAACATCTATCTGTGAGGGGGCTAGAAAAGGGGACAACATCTATCTGTGAGGGGGCTAGAAAGGGGGACAACATCTATCTGTGAGGGGGCTAGAGAGGGGGACAACATCTATCTGTGAGGGGGCTAGAGAGGGGGACAACATCTATCTGTGAGGGGGCTAGAAAGGGGGTAGCATAGAAAAATATAAGAAATATATCAACATGAAAAATGTGGGTCAGTATTCTGTTTTTTTTACAGGGTCCGTGAAAATGATTTTTTTGTTCTGCAATTTTGTGGCAGAAGATTGTTCTCTCTCTCCCCCCTCTCTTTCTCTCTCTTCATGACAATTATCTTTTAACACTGGAAGGACAGACCTTAAAGGGGGGGATGAACTTCCTGATTTGGCCTTGTTTTTCGAGTGAGTGACTGTAACTGGGTACTGTTTTGGCAGAGTGAATTTACAAATGCTTCATATGTGCGAAAGCTCGCACAAGAGGCACCCACACTGCGAAAGACACCCACACTGCGAAAGCGCACCCAAGAGACACCCACACTGTGAAACCGCGCACAAGAGACACCCACACTGTGAAAGCGCACACAAGAGACACCCACACTGTGAAAGCGCACACAAGAGACACCCACACTGTGAAAGCGCACACAAGAGACACCCACACTGTGAAAGCGCACACAAGAGACACCAACTTCACCTAAAGAAAACCGTTACAGAATCTCCCACCACAACAGGACCAAGCGGCATGGTAACGGGCAACAGCAACAGCAGCGAAAAGAGGAATGGACATGGTAGGATGAGTTGGATGGTAAAGGACCCTGGGCACAGCCTGGAGAATATCGCCGCCCCAAAGAAGAGCTGGAGGCGGCGAGGGCGGAGAGGCGCTGGTATGAGGAGGCAGCACGGCGGCGTGGATGGAAGCCCGAGAGTCAGCCCCAAAAATGTATTGGGGGGTGGCACACAGGAAGTGTGGTGAAGCCAGGTAGGAGACCTGCGCCAACCTCCTGTGCTTACCGGGGGGCTGGAGAGACCGGACAGGCACCGTGTTATGCTGTGAAGCGCACGGTGTCCCCAGTGCGGGTGCATAGCCCGGTGCGGTACATTCCAGCTCCGCGTATCGGCCGGGCTAGAGTGGGCATCGAGCCATGAAGTGCCATGAAGCCGGCTCTACGCATCTGGTCTCCAGTGCGTCTCCTTGGGCCGGCTTACATGGCACCAGCCTTGCGCACGGTGTCCCCGGTCCGCCTGCATAGCCCAGTGCGGACTATTCCACCTCGCCGCACTGGCAGGGCGACCGGGCCCATTCAACCGGGTAAGGTTGGGCAGGCTCGGTGCTCAAGAGCTCCAGTGCGCCTGCACGGTCCGGTCTATCCGTCACCACCTCCACGCACCAGCCCTCCGGTGGCAGCCCCCCGCACCAGGCTGTCTCTCCGGCTCATCCTTACAGAGGCTCCCGCCTGTCCAGCGCTGCCGGAGCCTTCCTCCTCTCCAGCGCTGTCGGAGTCTCCCGCCTCTCCAGCGCTGCCAGAGCCTTCCTCCTCTTCAGCGCAGCCGGAGTCTCCCGCCTGTTCGGCACTACCAGAGCTCCCGCCCCTCAGCCCAGAGCCGCCAGAGCCCCTCAGCCCAGACCCGCCAGAGCCCCTCAGCCCAGAGCCGCCAGGGCCCCTCAGCCCAGAGCCGCCAGAGCCCCTCAGCCAAGAGCCCCTGCCCCTCAGCCAAGAGCCCCTGCCCCTCAGCCAAGAGCTTCCGCCCCTCTGTCCCGAGCTGCCGCCCCTCTGTCCCGAGCTGCCGCCCCTCTGTCCCGAGCTGCCGCCCCTCTGTCCATTGAGAAGAGTTGCCATGGTTAGGAAGCCACGGAGGCGGACAATGAGGCGGACTAAGACAATGGTGAAGTGGGGTCCGCGTCCCGCGCCAGAGCCGCCACCGCGGACAGACGCCCACCCAGACCCTCCCCTATAGGTTAAGGTGTCCGCACCTTTGGGGGGGGTACTGTCATGTTCTGACCTTTATTTCCTTTGTTTTGTATTTATTTAGTATGGTCAGGGTGTGAGTTGGGTGGGCAGTCTATGTTTGTTTTTCTATGTTTTGGGGTATTTCTATGTTTCGGCCTAGTATGGTTCTCAATCAGCGGCAGGTGGCATTAGTTGTCTCTGATTGAGAATCATACTTAGGTAGCCTGGGTTTCACTGTGTGTTTGTGGGTGATTGTTCCTGTCTCTGTGTTTTGCACCAGATAGGACTGTTTTAGGTTTTCCACGTTTGTTGTTTTGTTAGTTTATTCATGTACAGTTTCTTTATTAAAGTACAATGAATAACAACCACGCTGCATTTTGGTCCGCCTCTACTTCACCTAAAGAAAACCGTTACAGCCTCCTACATCATGGTCATATCCTGAGTCATGAGAAAAGTAGTGCACTACATTAGAATTAGATGGTTCATGTTGTGAGCTGTGTACAACAACTCTGGAGGCAAGTCAGAGTAATAATCCAACAACAAGCTGTTCTTTCAGCATGAATCACAACCCAAATAGCAAAGGTGTGATAGATGAAGGAACGAAAGTACTAAAACTGTTACTGGTGAAAATGGTAGAATGGTGAAATGTCTCACCACCAACCCAACTTATACACTGAGTGTACAAAATATTAAGAACACCTGCTATTTCCATGACATAGACAGACCAGGTGAATCGAGGTGAAAGCTATGATCCCTTATTGATGTCACTTGTTACATCTACTTCAATCAAATCAAATCAAATTTTATTGGTCACGTACACATGATTAGCAGATGTTAATGCGAGTGTAGCGAAATGCTTGTGCTTCTAGTTCCGACAATGCAGTAATATCTAACAAGTAGTCTAACAAATTCACAACAGCTAACTTACACACAAGTGTAAAGGAATGATTAAGAATATGTACATATAAATATATGGATGAGCGATGGCCGAACGGCATAGGCAAGATGGAGTAGATGGTATAGGGTACAGTATATACATATGAGATGAGTAGGGTATGTAAACATTATATAAAGTGGCATTGTTTAAGTGATTAGTGATACATTTATTCCATCCAATTATTAATTATTAAAGTGGCTAGAGATTTGAGTCAGTATGTTGGCAGCAGCCACTCAATGTTAGTGATGGCTGTTTAACAGTCTGATGGCCTTGAGAGAGAAGCTGTTTTTCAGTCTCTCGGTCCCAGCTTTGATGCAACTGTACTGACCTCACCTTCTGGATGATAGCAGGGTGAACAGGCAGTGGCTCGGGTGGTTGTTGTCCTTGATGATCTTTTTGGCCTTCCTGTAACATCGGGTGGTGTAGGTGTCCTGGAGGGCAGAGAGTTTGCCCCCGATGATGCGTTGTGCAGACCTCACTACCCTCTGGAGAGCCTTATGGTTGTGGGTGGAGCAGTTGCCGTACCAGGCGGTGATACAGCCCGACAGCATGCTCTCGATTGTGCATCTGTAAAAGTTTGTGAGTGTTTTTGGTGACAAGCCAAATTTCTTCAGCCTCCTGAGGTTGAAGAGGCGCTGTTGCGCCTTCTTCACAACGCTGTCTGTGTGGGTGGTCCAATTCAGTTTGTCCGTGATGTGACTGCCGAGGAACTTAAAACTTACTACCCTCTCCACTACTGTCCCGTCGATGTGGATAGGGGGTTGCTCCCTCTGCTCTTTCCTGAAGTCCACGATCATCTCCTTTGTTTTATTGACATTGAGTGTGAGGTTATTTTCCTGACACCACACTCTGAGGGCTCTCACCTTCTCCCTGTAGGCCGTCTCGTCGTTGTTGGTAATCAAGCCTACCACTGTTGTGTCGTCTGCAAACTTGATGATTGAGTTGGAGGCGTGCATGGCCACGCAGTCGTGAATGAACAGGGAGTACAGGAGAGGGCTGAGAAAGCACCCTTGTGGGGCCCCAGTGTTGAGGATCAGTGAGGTGGAGATGTTGTTTCCTACCCTCACACCCTGGGAGTGTCTCGTCAGAAAGTCCAGGACCCAGTTGCACAGGGCGGGGTCGAGACCCAGGGTGAGTTTGGAGGGTACTATGGTGTTAAATGCTGAGCTGTAGTCGATGAACAGCATTCTTACATAGGTATTCCTCTTGTCCAGATGGGTTAGGGCAGTGTGCAGTGTGGTTGCGATTGCATCGTCTGTGGACCTATTGGGGCGGTAAGCAAATTGGAGTGGGTCTAGGGTGTCAGGTAGGGTGGAGGTGATATGGTCCTTGACTCAAAGCACTTCATGATGATGGAAGTGAGTGCTATGGGGCGATAGTTGTTTAGCTCAGTTACCTTAGCTTTCTTGGGAACAGGAAAAATGGTGGCCCTCTTGAAGCATGTGGGAACAACAGACTGGGATAGGGATTGATTGAATATGTCCGTAAACACACCAGACAGCTGGTCTGCGCATGCTCTGAGGACGCAGCTAGGGATGCCTTCTGGGCCGGCAGCCTTGCGAGGGTTAACACGTTTAAACGTTTTACTCACGTTGGCTGTGGTGAAGGAGAGCCCGCAGGTTTTGGTAGCGGGCCGTGTCAGTGGCACTGTATTGTCCTCAAAGCGGGCAAAGAAGTTGTTTATTTTGTCTGGGAGCAAGACATCGGTGTCAGCAACGGGACTGGTTTTCATTTTGTAATCCGGGATTGACTGTAGACTCTGACACATACGTCTCGTGTCTGAGCCGTTGAATTGCGACTCTACTTTGTCTCTATACTGACGCTTAGCTTGTTTGATTAAATAATCATTTTTTAAGCCATGAGACAATTGAGACATGGATTGTGTATGTGTGCCATTCAGAGGGTGAATTGGCAAGACCAAATATTTAAGTGACTTTGAACATGGTATGGTAGTAGGTGCCAGGCGCACCGGTTTGTGTCAAGAGCTGCAACGCTGCTGAGTTTTTCATGCTCACCCGTTTCCTATGTGTATCAAGAATGGTCCACCACCCAAAGGACATCCAGCCAACTTAACACAACTGTGGGAAGCATTGGAGTCAACAAGGGCCAGCATCCCTGTGGAACCCTTTCAACACCTTGTAGAGTCCATGCCCTGACAGACTGAGGCTGTTCTGAGGGCAAAAGGGGATGCATGTAATTATTAGGAAGATGTTCCTAATGTTTTGTGCACTTAGTGTATACTGTAGACCCATACTGGATAATATACAGAAATGCAGATGAGTGTTCAAAGTGGAAATCTCATATAAGGCGTTTATATTGTGAGTAGAGTGAGGTGGTGTGTGGTGCAACACACATCTGTTTGGATTACTTGCTAAGAAGCCTACTGTTCTACCATCAATGTCTATTGCCATCCTATGTGCTATGGCATTGTTCTAGTGACAGAGCATCAGAGCCAACTGCGCTGTTGAGTAAGAAAGAGCTTGAGGCCCCCTGAACTCCACAACTCAGCAAGATTACAACAGAAGGTCGATTAAGGCTCAGAGGCTGTGCTTTTTAACTTAACTGTTTTATGGCAGGATATTTAAAAAAAAATCCCCTCAGTAAAACAGACATTAACAGGGAAAACACAATACCATTGAAAAGAAAGGACGTATATTTTCTTTCCTCCAGCGTCCCACAGAATTCTTTAAGATGGTAGCCGAGTCACGGAATTCACATAAAAGAAGTGGACCTGGCCAATTCTAAAGGTTCTGTAATAAACACACACACACACACACACACACACACACACACACACACACACACACACACACACACACACACACACACACACACACACACACACACACACACACACACACACACACACACACACACACACACACACACACACACACACACACACACACACACACCTTTTCCAGCATCTCTTGACTGCAAGATTATTTATTTTTGCTGTAAATCATTTTGGAGTTGTTAGTGAGGTTCATACAGTATGTGTTGCATGTCACTCAGAGTTTCATACAGTATGTGTTGCATGTCACACTGACTCTAAACATGAAGGCCAGAGTTGGATTTTTAAAACTTTTTCCACTTCACATGCATTAAATATAATGACTCAATTATGGGTACCATAATTTAGGCTTTTAGATATAATGTTGTCAGTTTTGTCCAAGGATTGGCTAGGAGAAAATAAACTGTATGGTCATTTTCCCTCTGTACAGTATGAAATTGCGGTGACAGCGTATGGAACAGATGTATTTAATGACTGCAACAGGTGCTAGCAGCTACCATGTCACTTAGACATCCTACTTAAAATTACAATGATGGTCCATTTCTGTACAGAGGCTGCATTTCCCAGGAGGAATAATAATTATCTCTCCATCTGGACTGAACATGCTTGGTGTTAAATCACACTTTTCACCGAACACTGACTACACCACTTCCGCAACCCGTTCAAACCTCATGTTAAACAATAAATAATTGAGTGTCTTGTGGAATGGCAACTCAGAAAGTGCTTTGCTTGAACTTGGAACTATGAGATATCTTTAACGTGTAAATTGTGTGTAAAGATAGACTGTCTTCAACAGTGATCCATTCATTCACTGTGGATTCTCCAGGCCCGCGTTGGAGGGAGGTGTGTGTGTGTGTGTGTGTGTGTGTGTGTGTGTGTGTGTGTGTGTGTGTGTGTGTGTGTGTGTGTGTGTGTGTGTGTGTGTGTGTGTGTGTGTGCGTGCGTGCGTGTGTGTGTGTGCGTGTGTGTTTGTGTGGTTTCGCAAAGCTTGTGTTGCAGGGATGGATGAGAGTAATGACAGTTACAGTCAAAACTGGACCAGGTTTCAGTAATTGAATATGCATGGCAGTTTCAGATATTCCCACACCTCTCATCCCACACCTCTCATCCCTCCGTTCCCTCCGTTCCCTCCCTCCGTTCCCTCCCTCCCTCCGTTCCCTCCCTCCCTCAGTTCCCTCCCTCCCTCCGTTCCCTCCCTCCCTCCCTCCGTTCCCTCCGTCCCTCCCTCCCTCCGTTCCCTCCCTCCCTCCCTCCGTTCCCTCCGTTCCCTCCCTCCCTCCCTCCGTTCCCTCCGTTCCCTCCCTCCCTCCCTCCCTCCGTTCCCTCCCTCCCTCCCTCCGTTCCCTCCGTTCCCTCCCTCCCTCCGTTCCCTCCCTCCCCCTCCGTTCCCTCCCTCCCTCCGTTCCCTCCCTCCCTCCCTCCCTCCCCCTCCCTCCCTCCCTCCGTTCCCTCCCTCCCTCCCTCCAGTAACAGGGCAGGCCTGGTGATGATTCTAGCTGTTAGATGCATCTAGATGGAGCACAACACTCTTCAGCAGATGTGTATAAATAGGGCCTGTTGTTATTGCTAATAAGGATGAAGTATAGAGAAGAGGACTGTCTCAGCTGCCATAAGCACTGTGTCAGGCAGCCAGCAGCACTCCTTAACTACTCCACTCTGATCGATTCATCACTGTGTCAGGCAGCCAGCAGCACTCCTTAACTACTCCACTCTGAGGGATTCATCACTGTGTCAGGCAGCCAGCAGCACTCCTTAACTACTCCACTCTGATCGATTCATCACTGTGTCAGGCAGCTAGCAGCACTCCTTAACTACTCCACTCTGAGGGATTCATCACTGTGTCAGGCAGCCAGCAGCACTCCTTAACTACTCCACTCTGATCGATTCATCACTGTGTCAGGCAGCCAGCAGCACTCCTTAACTACTCCACTCTGAGGGATTCATCACTGTGTCAGGCAGCCAGCAGCACTCCTTAACTACTCCACTCTGATCGATTCATCACTGTGTCAGGCAGCCAGCAGCACTCCTTAACTACTCCACTCTGAGGGATTCATCACTGTGTCAGGCAGCCAGCAGCACTCCTCTACTCCACTCTGATCGATTCATCACTGTGTCAGGCAGCCAGCAGCACTCCTTAACTACTCCACTCTGAGGGATTCATCACTGTGTCAGGCAGCCAGCAGCACTCCTCTACTCCACTCTGAGGGATTCATCACTGTGTCAGGCAGCCAGCAGCACTCCTTAACTACTCCACTCTGAGGGATTCATCACTGTGTCAGGCAGCCAGCAGCACTCCTTAACTACTCCACTCTGAGGGATTCCTCACTCTGTCAGGCAGCCAGCAGCACTCCTTAACTACTCCACTCTGAGGGATTCATCACTGTGTCAGGCAGCCAGCAGCACTCCTTAACTACTCCACTCTGAGGGATTCATCACTGTGTCAGGCAGCCAGCAGCACTCCTTAACTACTCCACTCTGAGGGATTCATGAAATGGTACAAGGAGGAAGTCTGGCTCCAGGATGCAGCAGCATGATGATGATTGGTTGGCTGTAAGACTTCCTGTCTTCACCAGACTATAGCCTGGCTGACACTAGTCAAACTACACCAGCCAAACTATACAAACTACACTCCAGACCTGGGGTCAAATAGGACAAGTTTTCCATCAACATGGTTAAGTAGCGGTTGATAAAAAAAAGCTTTGGCAAAAAAATGACCAACAGAATAGTCTCGCCCATCTGCCATTCCAGGCTCAATTCAAATGTTCAAAGTATTTTGAAAAGAAAACAGATACTATTTGAATCCTGTCAGGCTCCTGTAGGTTTTAATGAGGACCTCCTTATTAATAAGCAATTAAACCCTGGACTAGCAAAATAACATGATATTTAAACACATTTACATCCCTCTCTATATTCTGTAGTTAATATCATTATGTTGCAAACTAGGAATGTAGCTATTCAAACAGAAACTCTGCCCTGTGGTGGATTGTTCTGGACCAGATGGCCAAACCTGACATAGTGTACACCTCAGTGCGGACAGACAGACAGACAGAGCTCCCCTGAGAAGCTGAGGGGAGTCCCCTGCCCTCACACAGAGAGAACTCGGCTTGAGCCTGGCTACCTGACTTCATGTCTGGGAATATCCTGCGGATATGTGTGTCTGTGTCTGTGTGTGTGTCTGTGTCTGTGTGTGTGTCTGTGTGTCTGTGTCTGTGTCTGTGTGTCTGTGTCTGTGTGTCTGTGTCTGTGTCTGTGTCTGTGCGTCTAGGCTTGAAAATGGGGTATTAGTGTTCATTTATAACTAAAAACACTATGGCTGTAAATCATCAGAACCAGCCCAGCCCAGGCCATGAATACTAATACGGGATCATAACATTCACCTGGTCAGTTTATGCTCAGTTTGTCATGGAAAGAGTTCTTAATGTTTGGTAAACTCAGTGTATCTTTCTATTGTTGACAGACAGGAACGGATTCCTGTGGTAATGGAGCAGTGAATCGGCTGTGTGTATCTGTGTGTGTCTGTGTGTATTGTGACAACCACCCAACAAACAGCCCACAAGGCATTCATAAAAGCGTGTATTATAAATAAAGAGGCAGGGTTGGCCTTGTAGTGAACAGAGTTAGGATGGGTTGAGCTCAGCTCAGACAACAGGGTGGGGTCAGCCCAAGGTCATTATTATGACTGTGAGCTACAAGGTCTGTTGTATTGACTGCATGGTTTTACACCAATCATATCTACGGCTCTGGGTTACATGATACAGGCAAGCAAACAACTATTAATAAGTTAATCATGTTAATACCGATAACCGTTTTGCATAAGTACCCATTTTGAGTGTTTACTGTATGTGTTCATGTGTGTTCTTAAGTAGTTTAAAATATATGCCAGATTATGTCAACAGTAGAAGGAAAACCAATTCCATGACATGTGTTTATTATAAGAGGACTGTAGGAGAAAACCACATGGGTTTTATGAGGTCAGCCTGGGACAAACCACAGCCATGCACACACACATATGTAAATATGTGTATAGAATGGCTCACACACAGGTCAAACCAGAGGAGATCAGACCAGAAGTATAGATAGAAAGTTTAATTCATGGGTTCAAAAGACAGAAGCAACAGGACTGAAGAAGTGTAGCCATTTCCTTTTTTCTTTACAAACAGCGAGTCCTGAAGTGTTTCAAAGCCTTACTACACAAAACAGACAACTGATCATCATAATCATTAACAGTCATATTATATATAATACTAAGGCACATTCCAACAGAATGCTTTGTCTGTAGTGTCTGCCAGTTATTCTGTGTGCGTCCAAAATCAGACCCTATTCCCTGTAGTTGAATCCTTTTGACCAGGCCACTATATAGGGAACAAGGTGCTATTTCAGACACAAAGGTTCTATAGGCTACTTCCAACTATAATACTTCAGCTCATAGTAATGTCAGTCAGGAATACATCAGGGTTCCTCACTACACTAACATTTTGACCATATGGAAATGTACAGCTTTTGGATGGTCTATATTCTACAAGTTTATGTTTCGTCACTGAACAGCTTATGTTCAGTTTCCTTACTTCCTTCTTTTGTCCCATAAGGGTTGCTGTAGTACAATGCAATTTTACTGGTATATTCTTAACCAATCAATAAATATATCCTGTGTCAATCAAACCAATTTAAAAAGGATTTCATGCCTGAACTCTATACAATACTGTACATACACAATTGACCCTGCCAAACCAGTAACAGGACCCTCAGAATAGCCTGGGTCCAGATGTGTTTGTTCTGTATAGCAAACTCTTACGGTATCCATTGGAAAAACAGGAATCTGGAACCAGGCTACCCTCAAAAACCCACCACCCTAAAACAACACATCTTAACACCATCAAGACTCTTTCTGAAACCTAAACCCCACAGACAGAGTTTTTAATATCATCCATTTGATCAGGAATGTAGTTGGACGGCCAAAACAGTAGAAATCTGGGTCTTTGTAGTAGTGCTCCTGTCCTGATCAGCACCTACTCCATCTCTCCCAGGTGAGATAGATCCCTATCCCTGGCCTGTCAGCATGTTACCGTGACAACGCAGCACCTTCCTTTAAAACACCATGTATCACTACTCTGAGGAAAGCCTAAACTGTGTTATGTTTACAGAGAGGGATTATTTTAAACTTTTCACCCGGTCTCTAAACTCCCCCTCAACGGATCTATGCTGAACTGGCCCGTTAAAAAGGTACTTAAAGAGAAATAAAATGAAAATAAAATATGTTTTATGGCAGTTCTTAAAGTTACATTTTATGTGGGGTTGTAATGCGTATATATCCACACTCGTAAATATACATAAACATGACATAAACTGATCATGAACTCATAAAAGTGAAGAATGGGCTTCTTGGCCCTTATGCTTTAGTGGGGAGAGAGAATGGCATTCACCTACACTAATGTGGTGCTTTTGGTTTCACTACAGACCCACTGAGGGTTAAATTGCTTTCAATAAATATATATATATTGTACGTGTAAATAAAATTTAATTTAGAAGGTCGCTGTGCTAGGAGGCTGAGGTGGGCATAGCCAGGTGGTACAGGTTTCAGGGGTTGAAGGGGAGGAAATAGAGGCTAGTGGCGGGGTCTCAGGTCTCTGGGCTGCTTATAGAACGAGCTATAGAGGCGAGCCTAGTGATAATAACACTGTGTTGGATCGTGGAAGTAGTATTGGAGAAGTCAGATTGGTCTCGGAGGCTGGGGACTGGACGGGGCAGACAGCAGCAGCTCAGGGCTGGGCCTCTGTGCAGACATCCTTCTCGTAGATGTAGCTGCCTACACCACCAGTGTTCACCCCTGGAGAGACAAGAACACGTTTTACATTTGAGTCATTTAGCAGGAGATCTTATCCAGAGCGACTTACAGTAGTGAGTGCAGACATTTTCAGACGTCTAGGGAGGATCACAAGCGGAAAATGTATTGTAGTATAACAAATCATTTATTTTCAGTTGGTGGTTTGAAACAGTCTGAGTAAGTTGCATCACCTTTGTGTCGGAAGAGCAATATGAGTGGGTTCTTTAAAAAGCAATTCTACACTGCATAGACTACTGTTACAGTACAGCTAATACATGGCAGACAACAGCACCACCTGGTGGTTGAATAAAGACTAGCGACGCGCCTACCTTTGGGTCCGAAGAGACAAGCATAGCATGGCTTGTGGCAGTATGGTTGGCCATCATGCTGTAAAGAAATATAAAACAATGTAACCATACCACGTATTCATTGAGAATATCCATATTAGAACACATTTATCGGGCGGCAGGTAGCCTAGTGGTCAGAGCCTTGGACTAGTAACCGAAAGGTTGCAAGATTGAATCACCGAGCTGCCAAGGTAAAAATCTGTAATTCTGCCCCTGAACAAGGCAGTTAACCCACTGTTCCTAGGCCGTCATTGAAAATAACAATTTGTTCTTAACTGACTTGCCTAGTAAAATAAAAATCATATTTAGGTGCATTCAAGAAGACCAGCCTATACAAGGTGTTGTATAGATTCCCTGATATTAATAATGACTAGTTATTTAGGATGCAAGCTTATTTGTAGACCAGTGATTTTGTGCAGTCAGGGCCTTGTTCAGGCCAACTCCTTTGAACACAGTCTTTGAATAGCTGGCCCCTTCCTGTTTAAATACCCCTTTCACCCCATCCTCATCCCTTCTTTCTCCATCACCTCCCATCCTATACATCCCTCTCTCTCTCCTACCTCTGCATGGCTGCCGGCGGCCAGGGTCTTGCTGCACCTCTCACAGCGGAGACAGGGCCGATGCCAGTCCTTCCCCAGGGAAGTCACCTTCTCAGCTGTCACACACACACACACACACACCTTAGAAATGAGATGCATTCATCTCAGGGTTGCCTCAGCAGGTGCCTCAGATATGTTTGAAACGTAATTCAAGGGAATGACACACAGGAGCACACAATACCATGGCAACTGCACAACAGTTAATTCTCACCCTGGTAGTGTGTGATAGGTACTTAATATAATGGCTACTTACCAAAGTAGACCTTCTTGTTACACCTGGGACACAGGTTGGCCTCACCAGAGAAGGTAGTGATGCTGGAAGCTGTACACACATACACACACACAGTAGTATGGCCTACGGCCTGCAACGGTGCAAAACCCCAGTGTGAACAGCTAAATAAACTACCCTGTGATTGTCCCTAGAGTGAGCCTGGTGTTAACCTTTCCACCGGAGTGAGCCTGGTCTTAGCCTTACCCCTGGAGTGAGCCTGGTGTTAGCCTGATGTTAGCCTTACCCCTGGTGTTAACCTGATGTTAGCCTTACCCCTGGTGTTAGCCTGATGTTAGCCTGATGTTAGCCTTTCCCCTGGAGTGAGCCTGATTTTAGCCTTACCCCTGGTGTTAGCCTGATGTTAGCCTTTCCCCTGGAGTGAGCCTGGTGTTAACCTGATGTTAGCCTGATGTTAGCCTTACCCCTGGAGTGAGCCTGGTGTTAACCTGATGTTAGCCTGATGTTAGCCTTACCCCTGGAGTGAGCCTGGTGTTAGCCTGATGTTAGCCTTACCCCTGGAGTGAGCCTGGTGTTAGCCTTACCCCTGGTGTTAGCCTGATGTTAGCCTTACCCCTGGTGTTAGCCTGATGTTA
This sequence comes from Oncorhynchus tshawytscha, assembly GCF_018296145.1. Lineage (NCBI taxonomy): Eukaryota > Metazoa > Chordata > Actinopteri > Salmoniformes > Salmonidae > Oncorhynchus > Oncorhynchus tshawytscha. Next base: position 13,921,449 of record NC_056436.1, on the reverse strand, counting down.
GCCTTACCCCTGGTGTTAGCCTGATGTTAGCCTTACCCCTGGTGTTAGCCTGATGTTAGCCTTACCCCTGGTGTTAGCCTGATGTTAGCCTTACCCCTGGTGTTAGCCTGATGTTAGCCTTACCCCTGGTGTTAGCCTGGTGTTAGCCTGATGTTAGCCTTTCCCCTGGAGTGAGCCTGAGCCTGATGATTTAGCCTTTCCCCCTGGTGTGATTTAGCCTGATGTTAGCCTTTCCCCTGCCTTACCCCTGGTGTTGTTGTTAGCCTGATGTTAGCCTTTCCCCTGGAGTGAGCCTGGTGTTAACCTGATGTTAGCCTGATGTTAGCCTTACCCCTGGAGTGAGCCTGGTGTTAGCCTGGTGTTAGCCTGATGTTAGCCTTACCCCTGGAGTGAGCCTGGTGTTAGCCTGATGTTAGCCTTTCCCCTGGTGTTAGCCTGGTGTTAGCCTGATGTTAGCCTGATGTTAGCCTTTCCCCTGGAGTTAACCTGATGTTAGCCTTTCCCCTGGAGTGAGCCTGATGTTAGCCTGATGTTAGCCTTTCCCCTGGAGTGAGCCTGGTGTTAACCTGTTGTTAGCCTGATGTTAACATTTCCCCTAGTGTTAGCCTGATGTTAGCCTTTCCCCTGGAGTGAGCCTGGTGTTAACCTGGTGTTAACCTGATGTTAGCCTTTCCCCTGGAGTGAGCCTGGTGTTAACCTGTTGTTAGCCTGATGTTAACATTTCCCTGGTGTTAGCCTGATGTTAGCCTTTCCCCTGGAGTGAGCCTGGTGTTAACCTGATGTTAGCCTTTCCCCTGGAGTGAGCCTGGTATTAACCTGATGTTAGCCTTTCCCCTGGAGTGAGCCTGATGTTAACCTTTCCCCTGTTGTTAGCCTGATGTTAACCCTTCCCCTGGAGTGAGCCTGGTGTTAACCTGTTGTTAGCTTGATGTTAACCTTTCCCCTGGTGTTAGCCTGATGTTAGCCTTTCCCCTGGAGTGAGCCTGGTGTTAACCTGATGTTAGCCTTTCCCCTGGAGTGAGCCTGATGTTAACCTTTCCCCTGTTGTTAGCCTGATGTTAACCCCCTGGAGTGACCCTGGTGTTAACCTGTTGTTAGCCTTTCCCCTGGAGTGAGCCTGGTGTTAACCTGTTGTTAGCCTGATGTTAGCCTTTCCCCTGGAGTGAGCCTGGTGTTAGCCTGTTGTTAGCCTGGTGTTAGCCTGTTGTTAGCCCTTCCCCTGGTGTTAGCCTGTTGTTAGCCTGGTGTTAGCCTGTTGTTAGCCCTTCCCCTGGTGTTAGCCTGTTGTTAGCCCTTCCCTGGTGTTAGCCTGTTGTTAGCCTGGTGTTAACCTGTTGTTAGCCTGGTGTTAGCCCTTCCCCTGGAGTGAGCCTGGTGTTAGCCTGGTGTTAGCCTGGTGTTAGCCTGGTGTTAGCCCTTCCCCTGGAGTGAGCCTGGTGTTAGCCTGATGTTAGCCCTTCACCTGGAGTTAGCCTGGTGTTAGCCTGGTGTTAGCCTGGTGTTAGCCTGGTGTTAGCCTGGTGTTAGCCTGGTGTTAGCCTGGTGTTAGCCCTTCCCCTGGAGTGAGCCTGGTGTTAACCTGTAGGGTTTGAGTCAGCAGGAAGACAACACACACAGTCTGCTAATCCTTTCTAACAAAGGCAGCTACTTCCAATATTTCACATGTCATCAGTTACACACGTGGACACATGTAAACATGTACCTTTGACAGGAGCCCTGGGTGCCAATGCTGCCTTCTCCTCAGGTTTGGGGGGGGCGTCCACGTCAGTAGGGGTCGGGCTATTGTTGAGGGGGGCTTCATACACATAGGACCCTGCTCCACCGATGTTTACACCTACAGAGATCATAGGTCAGGTTCAGCCCAGAGCTAATATATATATATATATATATATATATATATATATCATAAGATACATATTATTTCATAGAACATATTTCCAAACATTTAGCAATCATAACATATGGCTGTGGTTCAGCCCATCTGCTTACTACACAACAGTGTGTTTCTAAACAGTACAATCAAACTGGAGGTTATTAGGAAGTCAGTTTGAAGATCGTCAGATAGTTTTAACCACTGGGCTTTGGACAGACATATGAGTGTACTGCACCTTTTGGTCCGAAGAGGGCAGCATAGCAGGGTTTGTGGCAGAAGGGCTTCCCATCATGCTGTGTAAAGGGAATAAAGAAGAGGAGAATGACAGACAGGGAGTAAATAACAAGTCTAAAACACAAGACTAACAACCATATCTTGGCAATTTCCTTTTTCTAGCCAGACTCATGCATTGTGTGTGTGTGTGTGTGTGTGAGAGAGAGGGGCTGAGACAGAGATAAAAAGCACCACAGCATCCTGAGAAAGAGTCTGAGAAAGAGTCTGATAAATCAACAGTACTGGTATCCTGGTTACAACGACAACGTTTGGACATACGGTGTAGATGCAACACACAGACATGGGAGAATGGAAAGTGGGGATCAAACCAAACGCATCACATTCGGGTCCTGTTCAGGAGAATGGTTTTGGTTGGAGGATTACGGATTGGTGGTCATGTAATTGTTGTCAGTGGTCAAATCAAACAGTCATGTAACAGGCAGCCAGACAGCAGAGGGATCAGGGCCTGGGACAGATACCAGACCATCGTCCAGAAGAGAAGAGGAGACAGTGGTGATGTAACAACAGAGTGGCCTAGGTCAGCCAGTCAGCCAGCCAGTCAGTAGGAGGATCATCAGGGTCTAGACCAGAGAGCAGACATCCAGTCAGTCAGTAGGAGGATCAGGGTCTAGACTAGAGAGGAGACATGCAGTCAGCCAGTAGGAGGATCAGGGTCTAGACCAGAGAGCAGACATCCAGTCAGCCAGTAGGGATCAGGGTCTAGACCAGACATCCAGTCAGTCAGTAGGATCATCAGGGTCTAGACCAGAGAGGAGACATCCAGTCAGCCAGTCAGTCAGTAGGATCATCAGGGTCTAGACCAGAGAGGAGACATCCAGTCAGCCAGTAGGAGGATCATCAGGGTCTAGACCAGAGAACAGACATCCAGTCAGCCAGTGAGTCAGTAGGATGATCAGGGTCTAGACCAGAGAGGAGACATCCAGTCAGCCAGTAGGAGGATCAGGGTCTAGACCAGAGAGCAGACATCCAGTCAGCCAGTCAGTCAGTAGGAGGATCAGGGTCTAGACCAGAGAGCAGACATCCAGTCAGCCAGTCAGTCAGTAGGAGGATCAGGGTCTAGACCAGAGAGCAGACATCCAGTCCGGTCCAAATTCATCTTTCCTCCACTTCTCACCTCACCACGTTCGCAAAATGGATTGGAGGAGGTTCGAGGGGAGAGAGGGACCTTGGATACTCTCCTCCAATACAGTTGAGGAGGAGGCGAGGAGAGAGTATGTAAGAGGGATCTCCTCACAGGAGATATGTGATTTACTGGGCCTGGAAGTGGTATCTCTTCACAGCATATATCACACTGGCTACAGCCCTTGTCGTCTTATAGCGTTATAGTACACCAATAACCCCCTATCTATGAACCCGCCCTTCTGTTTCCATGACGATAGGGTACACACTGTGTGTGTGGAATCTGCTGTCTGTTCATCGAGAGGAGAGGACGGACTAGAGGACATGTAATCGCTCTGTGTGTGTGTGTGTGTGTGTAGAATCTGCTGAGGACAGACTAGAGGACATGTAATATATACAGAGATTAAACAACCCAGGCCAGGTCTGGCAGCACCCACTACTAGCCTGGTCACAGGCCAGGTCAACATCTAGTATATAGTGATGACTGTCTGAGGTCTGGTCTGGGGGGAAATTGAGTTTGTGTCGTAAAAAAAGATGCAGAGTTCCCATCCTTCATTTCTTCCTGTTCTGTTCTGATCCAGGGACAGTGCTGTTTCACACAGGAGGAGATGTCCACTATTCCTGTTCTGTTCTGATCCAGGGACAGTGCTGTTTCACACAGGAGGCTATGTCCACTATTCCTGTTCTGTTCTGATCCAGGGACAGTGCTGTTTCACACAGGAGGAGATGTTCACTATTCCTGTTCTGTTCTGATCCAGGGACAGTGTTGTGTCACACAGGAGGAGATGTTCACTATTCCTGTACTGATCCAGGGACAGTGCAGTTTCACAGTGACGTACAGTAACAGCATGTGTGAAGGAGATATGAGAGAGGACTGGAGGGGATATACAGTAGATTGACTATAACACACAGATATGGTGGAGATAGAAACAAGAATGGCTGTCTAACGGAGTAACCCTTTTACAATATGTTATACTGGTAATTCTATGGGCTGGCTGGCTTGCTAGGTCCTAAAGTGACTAGACAAACAGCTAACCTTCAGCAAGGACATCGGCCGCAAATCTAGTGTACAGCTGTAGGCTAAACTGTAGGCCTATAGTATAGTGATGGTCATGTTTCAGTGATATTCTGAGAGCTGCTGATCCATCTGGGTGTGTGTGAGTGAGAGAGTGAGAGAGTGAGAGAGAGAGGGAGTGTGTGTGAGAGAGTGAGCGTGTGTCAAATAGTCAATACAAAATTGAGGCCTGCATTGGGGGGCTCCCGAGTGGCGCAGCGGTCTAAGACACTGCATCTCAGTGCTTGAGGCGTCACTACAAACACCCTGGTTCGAATCTAGGCTGTATCACAACCGGCCATGATTGAGAGCCCCATAGGGCGGCACACGATTGGCCCAGCATCATCCGGGTTTGGCCGGTGTACGCAGTCATTGTAAATAAGAATTTGTTCTTAACTGACTTGCCTAGTTAAATAAAACATGGGTTTTACCATAAGCTATACCAGGTGGATCTACAGATGTTGCATCTTAACTTTGTAATTTCCACTTAGAAATTGCACACTTGATTTTCCATTACGAAATATGTATCAACCCCTACAAAAATGTTCACCTCAGCATGTCCTCCTGCGTTCAGGGTTTTGTTACAGCGGCCACACTTCAGACAGAACTTATGCCAGTCCTTCCCCAGTGATGACACCTTCTCAGCTAGAGAGAGAAAGAAAGGACAAACAGAGAGATAGGGAAAGGGCGGGGGAACAAGATTATTAGAGAAAACATTTGAATAAAGCAGCATTTCCTCCTTTGAATAAACAACTTCACTTCCTTTTCTCGTTCTTCTTAAGGTCTTTATATACCTCTGTATAACCCATTATAACTGTAGTCTTCTTAAGGTCTTTATATACCTCTGTATAACCCATTATAACTGTAGTCTTCTTAGTCTTTATATACCTCTGTATAACCCATTATAACTGTAGTCTTCTTAAGGTCTTTATATACCTCTGTATAACCCATTATAACTGTAGTCTTCTTAAGGTCTTTATATACCTCTGTATAACCCATTATAACTGTAGTCTTCTTAAGGTCTTTATATACCTCTGTATAACCCATTATAACTGTAGTCTTCTTAAGGTCTTTATATACCTCTGTATAACCCATTATAACTGTAGTCTTCTTAAGGTCTTTATATACCTCTGTATAACCCATTATAACTGTAGTCTTCTTAAGGTCTTTATATACCTCTGTATAACCCATTATAACTGTAGTCTTCTTAAGGTCTTTATATACCTCTGTATAACCCATTATAACTGTAGTCTTCTTAAGGTCTTTATATACCTCTGTATAACCCATAATAACCCATCCCCTATCTCCACTGGGATTCTCTGCCTCTAACCCTATTATAGGGGCTGAGTCACTGGCTTACTGGTGCTCTTCCATGCCGTCCCTAGGAGGGGTGCGTCACTTGAGTGGGTTGAGTTTCTGACGTGCTCTTCCTGTCTGGGTTGGCGCCCCCCCTTGGGTTGTGCCGTGGCGGAGATCTTTGTGGGCTATACTCGGGCTTGTCTCAGGACGGTAAGTTGGTGGTTGAAGATATCCCTATAGTGGTGTGGGGGCTGTGCTTTGGCAAAATGGGTGGGGTCATATCCTGCCTGTTTGGCCCTGTCCGGGGTGGGTATCATCGGATGGGGCCACAGTGTCTCCTGACCCCTCCTGTCTCAGCCTCCAGTATTTATGCTGCAGTAGTTTATGTGTCGGGGGGGTTAGGGTCAGTCTGTTATATCTTTAGTATTTCTCCTGTCTTATCCGGTGTCCTGTGTGAATTTAAGTATGCTCTCTCTAATTCTCTCTCTCTCTGAGGACATTAGCCCGAGGACCATGCCTCAGGACTACCTGGCATGATGACTCCTTGCTGTCCCCAGTCCACCTGGTCGTGCTGCTACTCCAGTTTCAACTGTTCTGCCTGCGGCTATGGAACCCTGACCTGTTCACCGGATGTGCTACCTGTCCCAGACCTGCTGTTTTCAACTCTCTAGAGACAGCAGGAGCGGTAGAGATACTCTGATTTATCGGCTATGAAAAGCCAACTGACATTTACTCCTGAGGTGCTGACTTGCTGCACCCTCGACAACTACTATGATTATTGTTATTTGACCATGCTGGTCATTTATGAACATTTGAACATCTTGGCCATGTTCTGTTATAATCTCCACCCGGCACAGCCAGAAGAGGACTGGCCACCCCTCATAGCCTGGTTCCTCTCTAGGTTTCTTCCTAGGTTTTGGTCTTTCTAGGGAGTTTTTCCTAGCCACCGTGCTTCTACACCTGCATTGCTTGCTGTTTGGGGTTTTAGGCTGGGTTTCTGTACATCACTTTGAGATATCAGCTGATGTAAGAAGGCCTATATAAATACATTTGATTTGATCTGTAGTCTTCTTAAGGTCTTTATACACCTCTGTATAACCCATTATAACTGTCACTCCTCTACAGTAGATGACACTAGAGGGAGAATGGAGCTCCTCAGTGCTTTACACTGTAGTTAGTATAATGATTTTCTGTGTTCCACTGATTCCTATTTGGTAGTCTATTAGGCAAATAGAGAAGTGGGTATTATGATCCTGAGCGTGCTTGAAGTGAACCAAATGCGAAGTTGCTGTAAGGTCATCAGGAAGGGTATGGCTGGACAGCAGGGTCTCAACAGCAGCTAACCCAAATCCCTTTATATCCCTCTTCTCCTCCCTCTCCCCACATCCCTCTTCTCCTCCCTCTCCCCACATCCCCCTTCTCCTCCCTCTCCCCACACCCTTTCCAATTTTACAACCCTCCCCCTCTCTCCCTCCTCTTCGCCCCTCCTTCCTCCCCCCTCCTCCTCCATCCCTCCTTCCTTCCTTCCTTCCTCCACCCCCCCTCCTACATCCCTCCTTCCTTCTTCCATCCCCCCCATACAATGGTCCAGAGGTCTGCATGACCAGCTAAGCTCCCTACAGGAAACACCTTCTCTTACAATGGCAGGGCACGATCAGTCGGAAGTTAGGCCAGACCCCGCTTCCTACACCTCCCTCCTCCCCTTTCTCTCTCTCTCTCTCTCTCTCTGTCTCTCCTCTCTTCCCGCATGGAGACAGAGGATTATTTTAGAAGGCTTGTTAGGATTGTCAGCAACTCCCCATTGGGAAGTTTATGTTCTCTTTCCAATCAGTGTCATCACTTCTCACTGTCAACTGCACAAAAGAATAATCTAAGAGTGGTGGAGGATAACGGCTAGAGTTGTTGGACCTCCCACAAACAGAACAGCACAGTAGAACACAGCTCCAGTGTAATCTAACCAAATCACAGATTAGCCTAGATCAATGATTTCTTATCAAATGGGAGTGATTACAGACAATGTAGGCCTATGAGTAAGATGGGACACATGGCTATGTCAGCCAACATTGTCTGAGGGACAGGTTAGCTAGATGATAAACAGGCCAGCTAACAGATGTATGAGTGAGACAGGATGGAAGCCTATACCAGTCAGCCAGCCAGTCCTCTGTCATTGTCTGAGGGACAGGTTAGCTAGATGATAAACAGGCCAGCTAACAGATGTATGAGTGAGACAGGATGGAAGCCTATACCAGTCAGCCAGCCAGTCCTCTGTCATTGTCTGAGGGACAGGTTAGCTAGATGATAAACAGGCCAGCTAACAGATGTATGAGTGAGACAGGATGGAAGCCTATACCAGTCAGCCAGCCAGTCCTCTGTCATTGTCTGAGGGATAGGTGATCAAGAGACCAGTTAAAACAGCTCTTCAGTTTAAAGGGTTGCTGTTATTGTTAGAGGAGAGAGGTTGTGAAAGGGCTGTCTGGGATATGAGTGTGTGGGTTAGTAGAAGAGAAGGATACCCAGCTGTCTATCCCCTGGCTGTCCTCCAAACAACCATTTCTCCTATACGATGCTGCGTGCGCACACACACACACACACACACACACACACACACACACACACACACGAAATGGGCATTTGGACATTATTTCACTATTCAAATAATATCATACCACTTTGAGATAACCGGATAATATAACATTTAAATAAACATCTCTTCAATCTCTTGACCAATCAGAATGATGCAAATGCACATGGCAGCGGACAGGCTGCTTTTCTCTAGTCTTTCTCTAAATGCAACAGGCTTCTTTTCTCTGTAGACTTTCTCTAAATGCAACAGGCTGCTTTTCTCTGAAGACTTTCTCTAAATGCAACAGGCTGCTTTTCTCTGTAGACTTTCTCTAAACCTAAAAGGCTTCTTTTCTCTGAAGACTTTCTCTAAATGCAACAGGCTGCTTTTCTCTGTAGACTTTCTCTAAACCTAAAAGGCTTCTTTTCTCTGAAGACTTTCTCTAAATGCAACAGGCTGCTTTTCTCTGTAGTCTTTCTCTAAATGCAACAGGCTTCTTTTCTCTGAAGACTTTCTCTAAAACTAACAGGCTTCTTTTCTCTGTAGTCTTTCTCTAAAAGCAACAGTGATTTTTGCCATGATAGAACTGATTGTGTTACAAAAAGTTGATCTGTGTCAAGTCTTGTGGAAACTCTGTTAGGTGTCCCCCAGTCATTGCTAGTTAAAGTAGGGCAAATAGCATACCGATGTCAGGGCAGCCTGGATGGATATATGTGCAGCAAGAGCTCAACGCATGGTTCTGAAAACTACATTCAGAAGTTTGTTTTATTAAATTAAGTATTTCAAATGCATCATAGTATATCCTTGAAGCAAACAATGTCACAAGGATCATCTCATTTAATTTATAACAAAGCTTTTTCCATTGTCAAAATAGGACGATTTATATATTTTTAAAAATATGAACACAACTCAAGAAACCGAATACTAACGTCCGTTAGGGACACGGTTATCCTAACACACACACACACACACACACACACACACGTAAAAGGTTTTACAAGGCTCCATGTTGACCCGCTAATGAAAGGTCACCACCATCACCCCTGCCTCATTATGGTAATGAGTGAACAATAGTGTAAACAAACACACCGGAGCTCAGAGGGAAATCCTCAGGATATGCTGGTTAACCAGGTAAACACTGCTGAGGATGTGGAAAGTCCTACAGGACAGCTGTGAGTTTGATGACAGCATAACTGAAAATATTGTGCTTAGCTCTAACGGGATAGTGTTCCAAACAACTTGATTACAACTGCTTAATTATCAACCCTAACGAGCCAGAAGCACCCAAACACCACAATTCACACAGCCACGGGACGCACACATCACACAGTCACGCAAACACACAGTCTCACACACGCATGTGCAAACGCACAGACACACAACCCAGGCCAAGTGGACGAGCTGAGCTTACCTTGGATCTCTGCGTCTGTTAAACAAGGTTTAACAAGTCATCACAGGCAAATAATGACTAGACTACTCCGCCTAGAACAACAATGACACAGCTGAACTACATGCAACACTACAGCAGCAGGAACAGGGAGGAATGTCAATGGGATAGTGATACCTTCTTATCAAATTACTTGAAAACTGGATTACAATTTAACTAAAATCCAAATCAGCAGGATGACACCGTATGACCTCCGCCCACTCATATCTGATACATGTGTGTGTGTGTGTTTCATTCTAGGTGTCATGCATGTAGTTCTACAATAGCCACAAAGATCGTTAACAGCTCAAGCATTTCCACAGTTGGCTAGATGTGAGAACAGTATTCTACTAACTATAGCCCTCCATCATATGAAGTGATCAAGGCGGTTAAACCCCAACGCCTGCTTCCCGGGCGCCGATGACGTGGATGTCCATTAAGGCAGCCTCCCGCACCTCTCTGATTCAGAGGGGTTGTTGGGGTAGTGCAACTGACCAGTGATTCCGTTTCCACTTCCTCCTTTCATTAGAGTTCACCCATCACTCCATCTCTTAGGCTACATTCTTTCCCACCAGCATCTGGAGAAGGTCTATTTTAAAACACTACAAGCCCTGGATGAAGAACATTCCTCTTGTGACAAATATTGAATTAATAGCTTACAACAAGGGACTCTATCCATTTAAATTAAGGCTATTTGATTTATTTGGCAACAAAACACCAGTCTCAGAGTATGAGAAGTGGGGCACTGCACCAGATCTAGCTGGTAGCTAACACCAGTCTCAGAGTATGAGAAGTGGGGCACTGCACCAGATCTAGCTGGTAGCTAACACCAGTCTCAGAGTATGAGAAGTGGGGCACTGCACCAGTTCTAGCTGGTAGCTAACACCAGTCTCAGAGTATGAGAAGTGTTGAACAGAACAAATGAGATGGAATTGACCCCAATGCTGAATACAGAATATAAGTGGTATGTTTTTCGTTGAATGAACAGTATGATGTTATTTACATGTGTACAAGTGTACTATAGGCTAAATATTTCCAAAGTACAGTTGGTTGGACTCCTACATCAGCCATCATTAATGTGGACCTGTCTGTTCTTCAGCCCCCCTCTCCCTTTATGTCCCAACCCCCCCTTCCCTCTCTCCCTACTTCTCTCCTCAATCCTCTCCAGCTGAGTCCAAGCAGGCGTTTGCACTAGTCCAGCCCTCCTCGGATGACTGCACTAGTCCAGCCCTCCTCGGATGACTGCACTAGTCCAGCCCTCCTCGGATGACTGCACTAGTCCAGCCCTCCTCGGATGACTGCACTAGTCCAGCCCTCCTCGGATGACTGCACTAGTCCAGCCCTCCTCGGATGACTGCACTAGTCCAGCCCTCCTCGGATGACTGCACTAGTCCAGCCCTCCTCGGATGACTGCACTAGTCCAGCCCTCCTCGGATGACTGCACTAGTCCAGCCCTCCTCGGATGACTGCACTAGTCCAGCCCTCCTCGGATGACTGCACTAGTCCAGCCCTCCTCGGATGACTGCACTAGTCCAGCCCTCCTCGGATGACTGCACTAGTCCAGCCCTCCTCGGATGACTGCACTAGTCCAGCCCTCCTCTGATGACTGCACTAGTCCAGCCCTCCTCTGATGACTGCACTAGTCCAGCCCTCCTCTGATGACTGCACTAGTCCAGCCCTCCTCTGATGACTGCACTAGTCCAGCCCTCCTCTGATGACTGCACTAGTCCAGCCCTCCTCTGATGACTGCACTAGTCCAGCCCTCCTCTGATGACTGCACTAGTCCAGCCCTCCTCTGATGACTGCACTAGTCCAGCCCTCCTCTGATGACTGCACTAGTCCAGCCCTCCTCTGATGACTGCACTAGTCCAGCCCTCCTCTGATGACTGCACTAGTCCAGCCCTCCTCTGATGACTGCACTAGTCCAGCCCTCCTCTGATGACTGCACTAGTCCAGCCCTCCTCTGATGACTGCACTAGTCCAGCCCTCCTCTGATGACTGCACTAGTCCAGCCCTCCTCTGATGACTGCACTAGTCCAGCCCTCCTCTGATGACTGCACTAGTCCAGCCCTCCTCTGATGACTGCACTAGTCCAGCCCTCCTCTGATGACTGCACTAGTCCAGCCCTCCTCTGATGACTGCACTAGTCCAGCCCTCCTCGGATGACTGCACTAGTCCAGCCCTCCTCGGATGACTGCACTAGTCCAGCCCTCCTCTGATGACTGCACTAGTCCAGCCCTCCTCTGATGACTGCACTAGTCCAGCCCTCCTCTGATGACTGCACTAGTCCAGCCCTCCTCTGATGACTGCACTAGTCCAGCCCTCCTCTGATGACTGCACTAGTCCAGCCCTCCTCTGATGACTGCACTAGTCCAGCCCTCCTCTGATGACTGCACTAGTCCAGCCCTCCTCTGATGACTGCACTAGTCCAGCCCTCCTCTGATGACTGCACTAGTCCAGCCCTCCTCTGATGACTGCACTAGTCCAGCCCTCCTCTGATGACTGCACTAGTCCAGCCCTCCTCTGATGACTGCACTAGTCCAGCCCTCCTCTGATGACTGCACTAATCCAGCCCTCCTCTGATTTTTTATTTATTTATTTATTTTACCTTTATTTAACCAGGTTGGCAAGTTGAGAACAAGTTCTCATTTACAATTGCGACCTGGCCAAGATAAAGCAAAGCAGTTCGACAGATACAACGACACAGTGTTACACATGGAGTAAAACAAACATACAGTCAATAATACAGTATAAACAAGTCTATATACAATGTGAGCAAATGAGGTGAGAAGGGAGGTAAAGGCAAAAAAGGCCATGGTGGCAAAGTAAATACATTGTAGCAAGTAAAACACTGGAATGGTAGTTTTGCAATGGAAGAATGTGCAAAGTAGAAATAAAAATAATGGGGTGCAAAGGAGCAAAATAAATAAATAAATTAAATACAGTTGGGAAAGAGGTAGTTGTTTGGGCTAAATTATAGGTGGGCTATGTACAGGTGCAGTAATCTGTGAGCTGCTCTGACAGTTGGTGCTTAAAGCTAGTGAGGGAGATAAGTGTTTCCAGTTTCAGAGATTTTTGTAGTTCGTTCCAGTCATTGGCAGCAGAGAACTGGAAGGAGAGGCGGCCAAAGAAAGAATTGGTTTTGGGGGTGACTAGAGAGATATACCTGCTGGAGCGTGTGCTACAGGTGGGAGATGCTATGGTGACCAGCGAGCTGAGATAAGGGGGACTTTACCTAGCAGGGTCTTGTAGATGACATGGAGCCAGTGGGTTTGGCGACGAGTATGAAGCGAGGGCCAGCCAACGAGAGCGTACAGGTCGCAATGGTGGGTAGTATATGGGGCTTTGGTGACAAAACGGATTGCACTGTGATAGACTGCATCCAATTTGTTGAGTAGGGTATTGGAGGCTATTTTGTAAATGACATCGCCAAAGTCGAGGATTGGTAGGATGGTCAGTTTTACAAGGGTATGTTTGGCAGCATGAGTGAAGGATGCTTTGTTGCGAAATAGGAAGCCAATTCTAGATTTAACTTAGGATTGGAGATGTTTGATATGGGTCTGGAAGGAGAGTTTACAGTCTAACCAGACACCTAAGTATTTGTAGTTGTCCACGCCCTCCTCGGATGACTGCACTAGTCCAGCCCTCCTCGGATGACTGGATAACGGAATGTCCCAGTACCCACCATGCACCTGACTCCTGAGGACTGGGAGGCCTATAGTGTTGGTGACCAGGTGCAGGGGGCGAAAAGAGTATCCTCTCCAGCAGCAGACAGGAAGGAACAACATTCAGCACGTGGTCTCCTCTGCATCCTCTCCCCAATCTGCCCTTTTAAATACAATGGTGGTAAAAATACACACACCTTCGAGGCCAAATGACCTTTGCTGTGTTTAAGACAATGGCTATTCAACATTTACACAGTCCCATGGCAAAGGTTGGCATTGTAGCCTAAATCTACTGACATTCTTTACCTGACCCTGGCTTTGAATGTGGTTTGATTTAATGAGGTACCAGTTACATCCAATTGAACACTAGGATCAAACTCACTCTCAAACTGTGAAGGCTACATACATTACATTTCAACTGATTTCCAGCATCCAGCTCACTACAATCCACATTTTTTTATTATCTAATATCCAATTTGTAGCTGCAGCGATGGGACAAGACTGCAACTCCCGTACGGACTCGGGAGAGGCGAAGGTCGAGAACCTTGTGTCCTCCAAAACACGACCCCGCCAAGCTGCACTGCTTCTTGACACACTGCTCACTTAACCTGGAAGCCAGCGGCACCAATGTGTCGGAGGAAACACCGTACAACTGGCCTTGCCACAGGAGTCGCTACAGCGCGATGGGACAAGGACAACCCGGCCTGACAAACCCTCCCCTAACCTGGACGATGCTGGGCCAATTGTACGTGGCTTCATCGGTCTGCCGGTCGCGGCCGGCTGTGACACAGCCTGTGATCGAACCAAGATCTGTAGTGATGCAGTGCCTTAGACCACTGCGTCACTCGGGAGGCCCTCTAAAATCTGAACTTCTAATTAGCCCCAAGACCATAGGCATTATGGTAATAGTGTAGCTTAAAGCTTTATCTTTATACCTTCTGATGGGCTGGGTGGACAGGTCGTATATACACCCATCTAATCCTCTCAGATCTACAGAAGTGGCTCAAGAGTAGGGGGTTGGTTTGTGATTCAGCATTAGACGTGTCCCTCTGTAGGATGTGTGTTCAGGTCAGGACAAGCACCTCTTCCCTCCGGCTGGCTGATGCAACACAAGTGCAAAATAAACTAGTCTATGTTCCAAATGGCAACCTATATTCCCTATGTAGTGCACTACTTTTGACCAGGGCCCATAGGGACACAGCCTAACTTCCCCTAGCTTTGGAGGTCGCCTGTCGCCTCAATCAAGGCCAGGTTCTCTCCCTCTTTCCCTCTCTCCCCTTCCTTCCCCCTCTCTCTCTCTCTCTCTCTCTCCTGCTTTCATTCTGTCCATGACATTTGGGACCTTGTGACTTGGGCTTGCTGACGTAAAAGTTCTCTGCAGGCTGCATCCTGGAGCGCATTGAAGCAGTGAAATAACTGTCTTCCTGTTTGTTTGTCTGTACTGGTCAAAAACAGAGGAGAGAGGAGCCTCAAGCAAAGCACACATTTTTATATAGACACTCTGCCTTGCTTAGTTCACCTTTGCTCTTTCTCCCCCCTCAATCCTAACTCATGTGCACTAAACACTAACCAGTACACTTTGTGTTCTGAACTGGAGAGTCTACATATGGGCCAACATGGCTCTTTTCCAGACAACTACTGTGCTGGCATGTTACAATGGAATCAGGACTGTGTGACTGCTAATGGCACCCTATTCTTAAAGTGCACTACCTGTGACCAGGGATCTGGTGAAAAGTTGTGCACTATTTAGGGAACAAAGGGTGCTATTTGGGACACATCCATAGACCACGCGGCAGATGAAACTTTGTAGACAAAACCTATAATACTCTATGTGGGATTACTTTACACCTGTGGTCTGGTTGTCGTTTAGTGGTGAAACCAAATGCTATTTGAAATTCACGTAATCTTTAGAGTCACAGAGAGAGCAGTCAGTGCATTAAATAAAGGGGCTTTAGTTCACCCTGTTCAGCTGAATATTGAAGGCTCAGGAAGACATCCTTTACAAAATGTCTACTAAGAAAAGGCCATTTCCCAGTAACCGTTTGGGTGGAGTAAATTATTAATGATTTTCTGCAGCTAGATGAAAACCAAATTACACCTTAATGTCAAATCTATTTAAAGATCATATCTCTTATGTAAGAAACCATTTCGAGTCAACCACCTGCAGGTCAGAGCGATGAGGGCAGTTCATCTCTCAGAGCAGAGTTTACACAGGATCAGTGTTCAGGCTTCTATTCTGTGTTTTCTGCTATGCGGGTATGTTCATTCCATAATGAAATTAGCAGGAAAAGACTTGTCAAAAACGCACATGCAAACGGTTTAACGTGACAGCAACAAATATCCATCAGAGATTTAGAAAGAGGGGAGACCTAAAGATGCAACAACTAGCATGGGTTACTAATAGGAATATGACTGTGCCTTTGGCTACTGGACAATGAAAGAAAGTTGATTTGAAAACCAATAGAACATGAGAGAAATAGGCTACATGGTTTCAATAGTATATGGAAGTCTTTAGAAAATAATTGCCTCTACAGTTCTATGGTCACATCTTACTTTGAATGAAGGTAAGTCGTCTCATAAAACCTTCAGGTTTGAATCAATTAAGTATCAAGTAGGTTTTCAAAATGCATACTGCCTCCAGCTCATTGCAAAGTGTTGTGTGATGCGCTGAAGCCTACTGTTGCCTATTGGCACTTGGCGAATGGGAAGCGTGCTTATTATGCAATTTACCATTTGAGGAATAAGATTTGTAGCTCTTTTTAATCGTGGCCATTAACTTTTTTTATATTAATGTACATTTAACACGTGATTGCATTTAGATTTGTTATGCAATGATTGGTCTTATAAAAGCATGTTTCACTCCAGCAGCAACGAATGAGCTGTTTGAGAAGCTGTAGCAGCAGCAGCTCTTGCACTGTCCGACAGACAATCCGCTCATAAGCTCTGTATCATAAGCTCTGTATTATGCTGTGCAGGTGTGATAATCATAAAGACTAATGAAAATACACACGAGCCAATTTAATTCCACTAAATTATGCAAATTAACCTATAGAACTATAAGCATGACCGGTCAAATGTATTTACATCGACTGGTGTTTCAATCAATGAATAGGAAATGCCTGCTCCCACTCCTTCTCTCTGGCGCTCCAAGGGCGCCAGGAGGCCCTTCATTACGCACACCTGTCACCATCATTACGCGCATCTGCACTCATTGGACTCACCTGGACTCCTTCACGTTTGTTGATTGCCCCTCTATATCTGTCTGTTCCTCGGTTAGATCCCCGTGTCAGCATTATTGTTGTTTTGTTTTCCCCTGTCCAGACGCTGGTCGTATTCTGTTCCAGTCCGTGTTTCATTAAAATGGTCACTCCCTGTACTTGATTTACGTCTCCAGCGTCTGTCCTTACAACTATAACGCACTGTCAGTTTTCAATAGTTTACTCAGTTTTCTACTTGAGTCATCTTTATCCTGCTGAATGCCACGAACTACACCCGGCCCACTGTCACTCAAGGAGAGCAGTTCCTCGACCATGTAGTCACAAGCATTTTGGTGACAGAATGCTTGTGGAAAGCAGCATATAATTACACTTTTAGTTTGTGTAGCTTACGGTCTGCAAACTACTGTCTGCTAGTTTGTCTTTTCTTAGCAAGTTATTGCTAAAATGAACTGTGTTAGCCGCTAATGCTAATCACTAGTTAGTTGGCTAGCTAGCTTTCTAAATGTACAAGAATCAGAGAGCAAACGTAGCTTGCTAAAACAGTTCACCAATTAACTAGGCCTAGATTTTGAGCCCATATCACGCAGACCTGTGTGGCAGTGTGGAAATGATAATAAAAGTGGGGGAAAAAAAATGCTTATTACCAGCGAGCTTCAATGCCAAACAACTCTCCTTCCATGGCCTCCAACTGCTCTTAAATACAAGTAAAACTAAATGCATGCTCTTCAACCGATCGCTGCCTGCACCTGCCCGCCTGTCAAACATCGCTACTCTGGACGGCTCTGACTTAGAATATGTGGACAACTACAAATACCTAGGTATCTGGTTAGACTGTAAACTCTCCTTCAAGACTCACATCAAACATCTCCAATCCAAAGTTAAATCTAGAATTGGCTTCCTATTTCGCAACAAAGCATGCTGCCAAACATACCCTTGTAAAACTGATCATCCTACCAATTCTCGACTTCGGCGATGTCATTCACAAAATAGCCTCCAATACCCTACTCAATAAATTGGATGCAGTCTATCACAGTGCCATCCGTTTTGTCACCAAAGCCCCATATACTACCCACAACTGCGACCTGTACGCTCCCGTTGGCTGGCCCTCGCTTCATACTCATCGTCAAACCCACTGGCTCCAGGTCATCTAAAAGACCCGGCTAGGTAAAGTCCCCCCTTATCTCAGCACGCTGGTCACCATAGCAGCACCCATCTGTAGCACACGCTCCAGCAGGTATATCTCTCTGGTCACCCCCAAAACCAATTCTTCCTTTGGCCGCCTCTCCTTCCAGTTCTCTGCTGTCAAAACTCTGAAACTGGAAAACACTTCTCCCTCACTAGCTTTAAGCACCAGCTGTCAGAGCAGCTCACAGATTACTGCACCTGTACATAGCCCATCTATAATTTAGCCCAAACAACTACCTCTTTCCCTACTTTAGTATTTATTTATTTTGCTCCTTTGCACCCCATTATTTCTCTCTACTTTGCACATTCTTCCACTGCAAAGCTACCATTCCAGTGTTTTACTTGCTATATTGCATTTACTTCACCACCATGGCCTTTTTTTGCCTTTACCTCCCTTATCTCACCTCACATTGTATATAGACTTATTT
The DNA here is from genome assembly GCF_018296145.1 of Oncorhynchus tshawytscha. Classification (NCBI taxonomy): domain Eukaryota; kingdom Metazoa; phylum Chordata; class Actinopteri; order Salmoniformes; family Salmonidae; genus Oncorhynchus; species Oncorhynchus tshawytscha. The sequence goes on along the minus strand of NC_056436.1, from coordinate 13,903,325 downwards.
TTCTACTGTATGTTTGTTTAACTCCATGTGTAACTCTGTGTTGTTGTATGTGTCGAACTGCTTTGCTTTATCTTGGCCACAATTGTAAATGAGAACTTGTTCTCAACTTGCCTACCTGGTTAAATAAAGGTGAAATAAAATAAATGTGAAAAAAATGAAAACCCCACTGTGTGTGTGTGTGTACACGTGGGATAAAGGAGTGTATAGTGTACTGAGTGGAAAATAGGGTGTTCTTCTCTTCTGCCCTGACACAGCCTGTCTAAGAGGAGGACTAAAGTATTCTCGAACCCAGAAAGAACACAAGTATAGCTACTATACAGACAAAGACAGACAGAAAGAGCCGTGTGTCTCGCTTTAAATAAACACAAAGACATGCCCCCCCCACCCCCACTTAAAATCAGGAGAGGAATTCAAGGCCTGGGGATAGAAAGACAAAGTAGGATAAAAAGAGGGAGAGAGAGAGAGAGAAGATTCAACATAGAAGAGTATCATAGCGGCACAACATCATTCTCTTCCTAGTTACCATGTTGTGCACAGGAGATGCTGCCTCCCATTATATTGGTCCCCTTAGGCCTTTTCGGGTTCAACTTTGGTTTACTGAGCCATACCACCACACACACACATACCCCTCTGGGTATCTGTCCTGGTCATATGTCAATCAATAGTCCATGTGCATTTAATTTCCAATACAGTTTCACATCTGTGAAGCTGCAGCAGTTGAAACTTGGAACACTAGAACTTTCATCTAATGAATGTGCAGCCATGCACTCTGGGAGTTAGAGTTCATGTCAACAACCGAAGGGGACATTCTGCATTCTTTCTCTGCCAACACTTAGGCTAAGGTTTTATTTTTGGATTTCATGAAATTTGCCTAAATCCATGATAATCTTGAATATAGATTAAACATCCCACCTACTTGATATTATTGATGATTTAATCTGGTCCAGATTCTCTACATGGAATAGAAAGCTATGAATAAGTAAAGACAGGCTACATAGAGATTTAACACAGAAAATAAAACAAATAAGATGATTGCAATGGCTTGAAATGCCTCTAATACAGTCTAATTTAAGGCAAATGTTGAGGAGACTAAATATCACCATCTGCTAAAAGCAGCCCAATAACGAAGAAATGGAAAATAATAAAACATTACCTTTAGAAGACAACGTTTCCATTCCAGACAGTGGCACCATAAAGGGTTTCAAGTGACAGACTCCATAAAGAGAGGTAGGAATAAAACACCCACTGTTCCAATATTGGGCATTGCCAGCTGCTGGAGGACTAGGTTGGGTGCAGACAGGGAGGTTCCTTCTCTACAGATGGCAAAGGCAAACCATACTGGCAAACATAGCTCAAGCAATTTCTACATCCAATCCTAAAATTATTTTAAGATGCATTATCTTTTGCTTTGGCATAGCCATTCTCCACAGTAGGGGGCACGGTGCATAGCGGGCTTGAGCTATAAGGCACATGTCAACCACCATGCTGCTTGAATCCATGTAGCACATCCAGTAGCAACACTTTCTCCCAGCTGAAGGGAGTTTTAAAGAGAGTTGTGTAGGTGATATTGTAGTAAGGCAGCAAGCCCAGCTCCTTCATTTGAGAGTAGCATTCTAGAACTCCTGAGTGACATCACCCTGATGTTCCAAGTTCCAACTAAGCAGAGGGCAGCATAGCCAAGAACAGTACCAGACCTCGCCCAGACCAGACCTCATCACTTCCTGCACCAAAACTGTTATTATACTTAGTTACTCACTCACTCTTCAATAATCACTTATAATGCAGACAAACCCACACAGGTCTCTTTACTGACTGTTCTCTCAGGGCTAGCCCTATAATCAACTAGGATATTCCCGGTAAAACTGTTACTATAGTTGTACTGTAGAAATATATCAATGCAGTAAGCAACAATTTCAAAGATTTTACTGAGTTACAGTTCATAGAAAGAAATGAAACAATTGAAATAAATTCATTTGGCCCTAATCTATGGATTTCACATGACTGGGCAGGGGCGCAGCCATGGGTGGGCCTGGGAGAGCATAGACCCACCCACTTGGGAGCCAAGGCCATCCACTGGGGAGCCGGGCCCATCCAATCAGAATTAATTTATTACAGAAATAAATACTCCTCAGCTCCCCCTCCCTCCACAGACGATCACACAGGTGAAGAAGCTGGATGTGGCGGTGATGTGGTTACAAACAAAAATCTAAAAACCAGGAAAAATACAACAGAGAAAACATCAGATTTTATAGGCCCCACCTTAGAATAGCTTATTAACCAATATTTTACCAGGTATATTGGCAGAAAACATTGGGTACTACTTTCTCTTGTACACCAAGGACTCGTGGAAGAGTTGTAAAAAAGAATAATTGTAGCTCGCACTATTGTTTCATTTTTTTAATAAGTAGCACTCATGCTAGAAAAGACAGTTGGAGACTCTTGCTCTATAGCCATCATGTGCATTATCTGGCCTTGCTGGTCATCTATGAACGTTTGAACGTCCCGAAACCCAGTACAGCCAGAAGAGGACTGGCCAATCCTCAGAGCCTGGTTCCTCTCTAGGTTTCTTCCTAGGTTCCTGTCTTTCTAGAGTTTTTCCTAGCCACTGTGCTTCTACATCTGCATTGCTTTGCTCTTTGGTGTTTCAGGCTGGGTTTCTGTATAACTCTTTGACAACTGCTGATGTAAAAAGAGATTTATAAAATACATTTGATTGATTGATTTTGATCTAGACTAGTCACTGACTTGTCAGTTATAGCTACAGTATCAACCCCATACAGCTACAGTATCCCCAGCATCAACCTCATACAGCTACATTATCCCCAGCATCAACCCCAAACAGCATCGACCCCATACAGCTACATTACCCCCAGCATCAACCCCATACAGCATCGACCCCATACAGCTACAGTATCCCCAGCATCAACCCCATACAGCATCGACCCCATACAGCATCAACCCCATACAGCTACATTATATCCAGCATCGACTCCAAACAGCATCGACCCCATACAGCTACAGTATCCCCAGCATCGACTCCATACAGCATCAACCCCATACAGCTACAGTATCCCCAGCATCGACCCCATACAGCTACAGTATCCCCAGCATCAACCCCATACAGCATCGACCCCATACAGCATCAACATGATGCCCCATACAGCACTACAGATAAACATGGTGCCCCAGGGAGCACTCCACCCAACTGTGATGTGAAAACTTCACCCCACACGCAGTCTCAGTAAAACATGACTTGTTTCCCTCCCTCTGTGCACGCCACGCGTGTCTGTGTTACCGCCCTGTGTGTTACATAAAAATTAATTAATTAGGGGCAATGACAAGACTCACCAAAGAACGGCTAACCGAGTAAAAGAGGCAGCGTTATACAGTATGTCATATAATGGTATTTGGTGCTCATCTGAAATCTTATTTGCCTGCTGTATGCAAACAATTGCCTGACTTGAGGGACTCTGGCATCGGCCCACAGGATGAGCAGCAGCTGTGATGTGCACAGCCTATTTTGCTGTTACAATATGACAGACGCTTCCACTCCCTAAATTGATTTGGACCTCATGGAAGCTTCATGCACTGTTAGGTGGTGATGTGGTTAGTTCGTGACAGGATGAGAACTACCCAGGAATAATGGTTTGTTCCATGCTGACAGCAAAACAACACACATGGATACACACGGACACACACACACAGATACAGTACACCTAGCAATCGGGTGACTGATTTTATCATGACATCAACTTATATATGATGCATGTGTGTGTTAATAAATCAAGTCTCTACACTGCCCAAGCAGATGTTTGGTATCTTTGTTTGTGATCTGGGCATATGGTTGAGATGGAACAGCAGGTTTGGAACTGACCCAGTTTGACTAGAACATAAGGCCACACTGCCTCCCTTCATATTGAACATTTGGCATGATCACATACTTGGCACTGACCGAGTAAGCAAGGACTGACTGTGCAGCAACCTCCAAAGCCAAATGCCAAGCACAACACATTTACTA
>NC_056436.1:13751807-13894307 GCF_018296145.1 Oncorhynchus tshawytscha | reverse complement strand
TCCATCCCATCTCCAGCCCCAGCTCCATCCCATCTCCAGCCCCATCTCCAGCACCATCTCCAGTCCCAGCTCCATCCCATTTCCAGCCCCATCTCCAGCCCCATCTCCAGCCCCATCTCCAGTCCCAGCTCCATCCCATCTCCAGCTCCATCTCCAGCCCCATCTCCAGTCCCAGCTCCATCCCATTCCCCAGACCCATCTCCAGACCCATCTCCAGCCCCATCTCCAGCCCCATCTCCAGCCCCAGCTCCATCCCCATCTCCAGCCCCATCTCCAGCCCCATCTCCAGTCCCAGCTCCATCCCCATCTCCAGCCCCATCTCCAGCCCCATCTCCCCCATCTCCAGCCCCAGCTCCATCCCATCTCCAGCTCCATCTCCAGCCCCATCTCCAGTCCCAGCTCCATCCCATCTCCAGCCCCTGCTCCAGCCCCATCTCCAGCCCCATCTCCAGTCCCAGCTCCATCCCTCCAGCCCCATCTCCAGCCCCATCTCCAGTCCCAGCTCCATCCCATCTCCAGCCCCATCTCCAGCCCCATCTCCAGCCCCAGCTCCATCCCATCTCCAGCTCCATCTCCAGCCCCATCTCCATCTCCAGCTCCATCCCATCTCCAGCCCCATCTCCAGCCCCATCTCCAGCCCCATCTCCAGTCCCAGCTCCATCCGTTCTCCAGCCCCTCTCCAGCCCATCTCCAGTCCCAGCTCCATCCCATCTCCATCCCCATCTCCAGCCCCATCTCCAGTCCCAGCTCCATCCCATCTCCAGCCCCATTTCCAGCACCATCTCCAGTCCCAGCTCCATCCCATCTCCAGCCCCATCTCCAGCCCCATCTCCAGCCCCAGCTCCATCCCATCTCCAGCTCCATCTCCAGCCCCATCTCCAGCCCCATCTCCAGTCCCAGCTCCATCCCATCCCCAGCCCCATCTCCAGCTCCATCTCCAGCCCCATCTCCAGTCCCAGCTCCATCCCATCTCCAGCCCCAGCTCCATCTCATCTCCAGCCCCATCTCCAGTCCCAGCTCCATCCCAGCTCCATCCCATCTCCAGCCCCATCTCCAGCCCAGCTCCATCCCATCTCCAGCTCCATCTCAGCCCCATCTCCAGTCCCAGCTCCATCCCATCTCCAGCCCCATCTCCAGCCCCATCTCCATCCCCATCTCCAGTCCCAGCTCCATCCCATCTCCAGCTCCATCTCCAGCCCCATCTCCAGCCCCAGCTCCATCCCATCTCCAGCTCCATCTCCAGCCCCATCTCCATCTCCAGCTCCATCCCATCTCCAGCCCCATCTCCAGCCCCATCTCCAGTCCCAGCTCCATCCCATCTCCATCCCCATCTCCAGCCCCATCTCCAGTCCCAGCTCCATCCCATCTCAGCCCCATCTCCAGCACCATCTCCAGTCCCAGCTCCATCCCATCTCAGCCCCATCTCCAGCCCCATCTCCAGCCCCATCTCCAGTCCCAGCTCCATCCCATCTCTAGCTCCATCTCCAGCCCCATCTCCAGCCCCATCTCAGCCCCATCCCACCCTCCCCCATCTCCAGCCCCATCTCCAGCCCCATCTCCAGTCCCAGCTCCATCCCATCTCCAGCCCCAGCTCCATCCCATCTCCAGCCCCATCTCCAGCACCATCTCCAGTTCCAGCTCCATCCCATCTCCAGCCCCATCTCCAGCCCCATCTCCAGCCCCATCTCCAGTCCCAGCTCCATCCCCTCCATCCCATCTCAGCCCCATCTCCATCCCAGCTCCATCCCATCTCTAGCTCCATCTCCAGCCCCATCTCCAGCCCCATCTCCAGTCCCAGCTCCATCCCACCCTCCCCATCTCCAGCCCCATCTCCAGCCCCATCTCAGTCCCAGCTCCATCCATCTCCAGCCCCAGCTCCATCCCATCTCCAGCCCCATCTCCAGCACCATCTCCAGTTCCAGCTCCATCCCATCTCCAGCCCCATCTCCAGCCCCATCTCCAGCCCCATCTCCAGTCCCAGCTCCATCCCATCTCCAGCTCCATCTCCAGCCCCATCTACAGTCCCAGATCCATCCCATTCCCCAGCCCCATCTCAGCCCCATCTTCAGCCCCATCTCCAGCCCCATCTCCAGCCCCATCTCAGCCCCAGCTCCATCCCATCTCCAGCCCCAGCTCCATCCCATATCCAGCCCCATCTCCAGCACCATCTCCAGTCCCAGCTCCATCCCATTTCCAGCCCCATCTCCAGCCCCATCTCCAGCCCCATCTCCAGTCCCAGCTCCATCCCATCTCCAGCTCCATCTCCAGCCCCATCTCCAGTCCCAGCTCCATCCCATTCCCCAGACCCATCTCCAGACCCATCTCAGCCCCATCTCCAGCCCCATCTCCAGCCCCAGCTCCATCCCCATCTCCAGCCCCATCTCCAGCCCCATCTCCAGTCCCAGCTCCATCCCCATCTCCAGCCCCATCTCCAGCCCCATCTCCAGCCCCATCTCCAGCCCCAGCTCCATCCCATCTCCAGCTCCATCTCCAGCCCCATCTCAGTCCCAGCTCCATCCCATCTCAGCCCCTGCTCCAGCCCCATCTCCAGCCCCATCTCCAGTCCCAGCTCCATCCGTTCTCCAGCCCCATCTCCAGCCCCATCTCCAGTCCCAGCTCCCCATCTCCAGCCCCATCCCAGCCCCATCCCAGCCCCAGCTCCATCCCATCTCCAGCTCCATCTCCAGCCCCATCTCCATCTCCAGCTCCATCCCATCTCCAGCCCCATCTCCAGCCCCATCTCCAGTCCCAGCTCCATCCGTTCTCCAGCCCCAGCCCCATCTCCAGTCCCAGCTCCATCCCATCTCCATCCCCATCTCCAGCCCCATCTCCAGTCCCAGCTCCATCCCATCTCCAGCCCCATTTCCAGCACCATCTCCAGTCCCAGCTCCATCCCATCTCCAGCCCCATCTCCAGCCCCATCTCCAGCCCCAGCTCCATCCCATCTCCAGCTCCATCTCCAGCCCCATCTCCAGCCCCATCTCCAGTCCCAGCTCCATCCCATCCCCAGCCCCATCTCCAGCTCCATCTCCAGCCCCATCTCCAGTCCCAGCTCCATCCCATCTCCAGCCCCAGCTCCATCTCATCTCCAGCCCCATCTCCAGTCCCAGCTCCATCCCAGCTCCATCCCATCTCCAGCCCCATCTCCAGTCCCAGCTCCATCCCATCTCCAGCTCCATCTCCAGCCCCATCTCCAGTCCCAGCTCCATCCCATCTCCAGCCCCATCTCCAGCCCCATCTCCATCCCCATCTCCAGTCCCAGCTCCATCCCATCTCCAGCTCCATCTCCAGCCCCATCTCCAGCCCCATCTCCAGTCCCAGCTCCATCCCATCCCCAGCCCCATCTCCAGCTCCATCTCCAGCCCCATCTCCAGTCCCAGCTCCATCCCATCTCCAGCCCCAGCTCCATCCCATCTCCAGCCCCATCTCCAGTCCCAGCTCCATCCCAGCTCCATCCCATCTCCAGCCCCATCTCCAGTCCCAGCTCCATCCCATCTCCAGCTCCATCTCCAGCCCCATCTCCAGTCCCAGCTCCATCCCCATCTCCAGCCCCATCTCCAGCCCCATCTCCAGCCCCATCTCCAGTCCCAGCTCCATCCCATCCCCAGCCCCATTTCCACCATAGTGTAGGTTATGTGATCCCTTCCCTCCATCAGCTCCCACTCTAGGCTACTATTGCTATGTTATTACACACTATTACATACAATAACAAAAATACTACTACATAAAGTTACTATATTACAAACAACAACTAAAATACTATGACATAAAAGTTAATATAATACAAACAATAACTGAAATATTATAATATGAAGTTACTATATGACAAACAACAACTAAAATACTATGACATAAAAGTTACTATATTACAAGCAATAACTGAAATACTATTACATAAAGTTACTATATTGTAACATACAATAATATACTGTATAGGATACGTCAGCTTTGAGATACTACATCTGAGGAATGCAGTCTACAGTAGGGATCAAGTCTTAGAAACACTGTGTCTTTGTTTGTTAGTAAATGACGATACAAACGTCTGATGTCTTTATGAATGAACAGAAGCTTTCTTCAGTGTCTTGTGTGTCTTTAGTGTAACTAATTGGACATTGATCAGTGATCCATCGTTCTGACCTGGTTTGGCTGAGCCAGCTGAAGTGTCAGTGGTCATTCCACTGGGGGTCCCCTTCTTTCATGTGATGTGTTTTTTTTATACTGCCCCCTTCAGCAGAGGGCTCATTCAACACTGACAAACCTTCAGAAAAGCTCATTTGCCATCATTTCCTAGGTTTGCATGCGGGAAGGTATTAACATGCTTATGTAACAGAGGAGGACCTAAAGACGCGTATTAGCTTCCCAAACAAGTGCCTAAACCTTAGCTCAGATGGCTAACATATTCCGTCCACTCCCCCAGTTTGTATGTGGGAAAACATTTAATTAACATGCTTATGTTACGGAGGTGGTTCAGGTGAACTACCCTGGCGTGATGAGTAACCTTGTCTGAAACGTGAAGACTTGTGCTTGCTCCCAGAGGTAGTGCCAAGAGACATTAGTCGACAAGCTAACATGCTTGTAGGGGGAAGGAGGATACCTGGGTTTGAAGCCCAGTTGGTCTCACTTGTATGAAATCATTCTTGAACCATGTTAGAGCTATTCACATCGGCCACGGTGCATCCTCAAGAGCAGGTGCTGCAGAACCAACGAAATGCACAGATATACAGTAGGGATCTGTCTCAATCCAAGGATACTTGCCTGGCTACCCAAACTCCTTGCCAAACGCTACGCCACGCCCACGGACGTGGGTGTTTATTTTCTTTGTCTGTGTGTTCCACACGGAACTGTTTCGGTTGATATTTTCATGTCATTTATTGTTTTGTTTCAGTGTTCGCTTGTTGTAATAAATAATATGAACACGTACCACGCTGCGCATTGGTCCTCCGATCCTTACTACTCCTCCTCGTCAGAGGAAGAGGATGACCGTTACACCCAGAAACTGATGGGTTGGGTAAAGCAGCGTTTTGAAAATGTATCATTGGCTTTGATACTCTTTTTACTAGGCAAGTCAGTTAAGAACAAATTCTTATTTTCAATGACGGCCTTGGAACAGTGGGTTAACTGCCTGTTCAGGGGCAGAACGACAGATTTGTACCTTGTCAGCTCGGGGATTCAAACTTGCAACCTTTCGGTAACTAGTCCAACGCTCTAACCACTAGGCTACCCTGCCACCCCACTCTGATTGGTTATACATGTAGATGATCCAGTCACTGATGACTTTGTTTTGTACAACACCCCTCATTTTGACTTCACCACACAAACAACTTCAATGATGTCAGTCTGACTGAAGTATGTAGCGAACATAGAGCAACGGAAGAATTCCGTTTGAGTCGTCAGGCAACAAGGATGCCGCCTTTTGAGGCAGCAGGCAGGAAGGCAGCAGGCAGGAAGGCAGCAGGCAGGCAGGGCAGCAGGCAGGAAGGCAGCAGGCAGGAAGGCAGGCAGCAGGAAGGCAGGCAGCAGGCAGGAAGGCAGCAGGCAGCTGCTGCCTTTGGATTGAGATAGACTGGAATCTGCAGCACCTCGTATTGAGGACAATCTTCATATAATAAGCTGCTCGTACATCGTTCAAGAATGACTGTATAAAGCAGACCAACATCATTCAAAAATTATGAAAAAGCATGAAAAAAGGCTTTGACCAAAATAGTCTCTGCTCTGTTTGACATGGATGCGTGTGTGAGTGTGAGAGAGAGAGAAAAAGAGAAAGAGAGAGAGAAAAAGAGAGAGAGAGAGAAAGGATAGTTCAGTGTCTGCTCTGTTTGACATACTGGTAATCTGTCAGCTATCTTCGGCTGCCGGGAACTCCCAGGCTAAATCGGGAACAATATCTGCTTTGCTTAAGCAAGGAGGTCTCGCCCTCTAGGCCCTTCCATGGCAATACACAGTTTTCGAATAAAAATAATAAAAAGGCTTCAGATATTTTCCAGAAAGCCAGGGTTAAACAAAGACTAGGCTGTGTTTCTGCAATTATCAAACAGAACCTCGTTTTTACACTGTTTTTCCCAGTAAAACTAGATGACGAGTCACATTCTAGTATTATTCACAGTTTTGTTCCACTTGACACAAGCAAGGAAACATGCATCTGAAAAGCTGTAGTATAGGTAGTCTGGGCACACAGTAAATAAGTCTACAGTCTGTGACTACATCATTTACCATCGGAACTAGGAGGAGGCCAGCTACATCAAATGCAAATGGTTGGCAACTCTTGAAATGTGTGTGGGTGTGTACTGTGTAACCAGAAGACATGGAAGTAGCAGAGCAATGCCAGACTTTGAAGTATCACAGCTTTGGAAGGCTGCTGGTGTGGTGATAGCCAATAAAAAGACAGACGTGGAATTCGGGAATAAGATACTGTCAATTCTATATTGGAGCCTCTAATTCCATATTCCATTGATAGCTGTGCCATTGCATTTCATACCGTTTTCATGGTCTCAACTTCATAGTTTTCAGCATACACCGCACATACCATCATCTCCCCCACCAACTGTCTGGGTTTCTCTGTGAAGACTGAGCAGCCCTTGGAGGAGGTTTGTAGCAGCTGCCTCTCCAACTGGACTTGTCCGGGTCTTGGTTGGCTGCTGCCTGGTATTCTTGACACATGTTGTTCCTCCTGTGCTGTGGAGGGTGTGTAGATTCCCCCGCAGGGAGGGGGAGATGGAGACAGTGGTCCTTGGTTTCAACTGTCTGATCAGGAGAAGAACATGGAGATGTATTAGATACACACTCAGAAAAGACAGGCATTAGACTACAACCCACAAAGAAAGAAAAGGCATGGAAGGCCTGTGTGTCCTAGTCCAGGCTGCTCCTGTCTAGTGTACTTGGTATATGTCTTTCCTCCTGTGAAGGCTGGCAGGTGGAGTGGAGGGGCACTGGGCAGGGAGTGGATTCCCCTGCAGGGAAGGGCAGATGAAGATGGTGGTCCTTGGCTACCGAAGCAGCTGGGGTGTGTGTGTGTCCTTGTCTACCGGGCAACTGAAAGGGAGAGGGTGGGGGGAGGGGCAATTTCCTTTTGCCAAATATTTCACTGTCTCCATCCTTCTCCCAGTCTGTCAGTCCCCACCTAATCTTAAGAGCCAGACTTTACATAGACACATTCATCCGGTTTCACAAGTCCAGTCCCCACCCAGTCTATGAATTTTATAATGCTCTATGCCATGGTTAATTCAATATCAATATCAGTGACATATGCAAGTTGGTTAATCCCTATGTATCCTTTCTTGAAACTGATGAAAGGGTTTCTGAAGGATAGTTGTTCCACCTCAAAAAGCACAAGACATGATTTAAATTATTTTGTTGAAATATTATTTGATTAGGCTATTTGATTGCACATAAATTGGCTTTTTCAATGTATAGGATTCATATAATATTCAAGAAATACAGTACCAGTCAAAAGTTTGGACACATCTACTCTTTCAAGGGTTTTTCTTTATTTTTTATATTTTATACACTTTAGAATAATAGTGAAGACATCAAAACTATTAAATAACACCATCCTCATGCAGTAACCAAAAACTGGTTGTTGCTCAATGCGCAATAATGTGACTAGAAAACGTTGTATGCAACAGCTAACTTTCTGGGACATAGACATGTCTTATTTGGGCAGAAAGCTCAAATTCTTGTTAATCTAATCTGCAGTGTCCAACTTACATTTACTTACTCACTTAGTATTACAGAAAAAAAGACCATGTTATTGTTTGAGGATACTGCACAACAACAAAACACTTCTATCACGGCAACTGGTTTGATACAGTTGAAGTCGTAAGTTTACATACACTTAGATTGGAGTCATTAAAACTCGTTTTTCAACCACTCCACAAATGTATTTTTAACAAACTATAGTTTTGGTAAGTCGGTTAGGACATCTACTTTGTGCATGACACAAGTAATTTATCCAACAATTGTTTACAGACAGATTATTTAACTTATAATTCACTATATCACAATTCCAGTAGGTCAGAAGTTTCCATACACTAAGTTGACTGTGCTTTAAACAGCTTGGAACATTCCAGAAAATGATGTCAAGGCTTTAGAAGCTTCTGATAGGCTAATTGACATAATTTGAGTCAATTGGAGATGTACCTGTGAATGTATTTCAAGGCCTACCTTCAAACTCAGTGCCTCAACATGGGAAAATCAAAAGAAATCAGCCAAGACCTCAGAAAAAAATGGTAGACCTCCACAAGTCTGGTTCATCCTTGGGAGCAATTTCCAAATGCCTTATGGTACCACGTTCATCTGTACAAACAATAGTACGCAAGTATAAACACCACGAGACCATGCAGACATCATACCACTCAGGAAGGAGACGCGTTCGTTCTGGTCTCCTAGAGATGAACGTACTTTGGTGCGAAATGTGCAAATTAATCCCAGAACAACAGCAAAGGACCTTGTGAAGATGCTGGAGGAAACAGGTACAAAAGTATCTATATCCACAGTAAAATGAGTCCTATATCGATGTAACCTGAAAGGCCGCTCAGCAAGGAAGAAGCCACTGCTCCAGAACCGCCATAAAAAAGCCAGACTACGGTTTGCATCTGCACATGGGTACAAAGATCATACTTTTTGGAGAAATGTCCTCTGGTCTGATGAGACAAAAATAGAACTGTTTGGCCATAATGACTTCAGGATAACAAAGTCAAGGTATTGGAGTGGCCATCACAAACCCCTGACCTCAACCCTATAGAAAATGTGTGGGCAGAACTGAAAAAGCGTGTGCGAGCAAGGAGGCCTACAAACCTGACTGCGTTATACCAGCTCTGTCAGGAGGAATGGGCCAAAATTCCCCCAACTTATTGTGGGAAGCTTGTGGAAGGCTAGGTGTATGTAAACTTACGACTTCAACTGTACATTCACCTCTGAATGTAAATAATGTACTTACATTCAGTAATCTTGCTCTGATTTGTCATCCTAAGGGTCACAGACATAAAATATAGTGTAGTTTTGTTTGAAAAAATAAAGGTTTATATTCAAATGTAGGAACTGGGTTCTAAGGTTTGACCCCACTGCTGTTTCATTACCATAATGCCCAATTCTCATTACCATGCCAAATGGTGGTCTGTTACGGTAATAAGAAGTTTAGTTATGGCAATGATTAAAACTTTGCGGGCTACGTTTCTGATGCATGTGCAATATAAATCCATCACACTATGTGCGCAACAGATAACCAAACAACATTGCTAGGTGCATGCACACTTAAATGAAAGGGTAACTACACTCAACATTTAAATGTTTTTCTTCTTCGGATCTGGTTTAAGTATTGTTAGCACATCCAATTGAGTTTTCTATTAGAGAAGTGAAAACCTGAAGGAAAAACAAATCATAACAACCACCACCCTTAACACCTTCAATGACTCTTTCACATCCCACCACTGCTAAACAAAACACTGAGTTAGATGGGGAGAGGTTTGTCTGTGATAAAGAGATCCTCTGCTTTTTTAACACAACCAACCTAGTCCTGCAAGCTCTGGCTTTGTCGCATTTGTATGGTCAGGTGAGACAAAATATTTAGTAAAAAAGCTGTAGCTGGCTCAGAACAGAACGTCTGGCCCTCAAATGTACACATGTCAATAACGTGCAGGTCAGACTCTCCTTGTTCAGAGTGGAAGAGAGATTAACTGCATCACTGCTGGTCTTTGTAAGAAGTATTGATGTGCTGAAAGTACAGAATTGTCTGTTCAGCCAGTTAACACACAGCTCAAAACCTATACATACCCCACAATCAAGGGTCTCTTAACAGTCCCCAAGAGAGGCTGGGAGGCACACAGTACTGTATAGGGCAATGACAGCATGGAATTCTCTTCCACCTCAGGTTTAATTGAGTTATTTAACTAGGCAAGTTAGTTAAGAGTTATTTCTTATTTACAATGATGGCCTACCGGGGAGCAGTGGGTTAATTGCCTTGTTCAAGGGCAGAACGACAATTGTTTACCTTGTCAGCTCAGGGATTTGATCCAGCAACCTTTCGGTTACTGGCCCAACACTCTACCCACTAGGCTACCTACCACCTCTCAGGCAAGCAATAAAAAACTATGTGGAGACACACACATAGTATTATTCATTTCTTCACTTTTCTTTATTTTCTCTTTCTTCTTATTATTACTTCTAAAATAGTCGTATTGTTTTTTAGTCGTAGTGTTCTTAGTTAAAATGTGTGTTGTTGTTCCTGTCCCTTAGTGTTCTGCATTTTGTCATGTTCTATGTTTTGTGTGGACCCCAGGAAGCTGCTTCTTCAATAGCTAATGGGGGTCAGAAAAAGATATTGATCAATACAATCCATTTTTTTCACCGCTTCAGTTAATATGGTCAAAAAAATTATCTTGACGAAGTACCGTTTGCTCATTTGCTCATTACCGTAATGCGGTCTCTCATCTAGCATAACATTGATCTCATTATCGTAATGCGGTCTCTCATCTAGCATAACATTGATCTCATTACCGTGATGCAGTCTCTCATCTAGCATAACATTGATCTCATTACCGTGATGCGGTCTCTCATCTAGCATAACATTGATCTCATTACCGTAATGCGGTCTCTCATCTAGCATAACATTGATCTCATTACCGTGATGCGGTCTCTCATCTAGCATAACATTGATCTCATTACCGTGATGCGGTCTCTCATCTAGCATAACATTGATTTCATTACCGTAATGCGGTCTCTCATCTAGCATAACATTGATCTCATTACCGTGATGCGGTCTCTCATCTAGCATAACATTGATCTCATTACCGTAATGCGGTCTCTCATCTAGCATAACATTGATCTCATTACCGTAATGCGGTCTCTCATCTAGCATAACATTGATCTCATTACCGTAATGCGGTCTCTCATCTAGCATAACATTGATCTCATTACTGACATGCATCATCAATGATAAAATATTCCTTGAATAATATTACAGAAATCAAAATATTTGACCTGTGCATAAAATGTGTAATTTGCTCTTTATTTTTAACATGAATTTAAAACAGAAATAATAATAAAAAATCCAGGTTATGAACATGAGACACATTACGGTAATGAGATAACTGATCAAATGTAAAATATACTTAAAATCAAAATGTAATTAGCATTAGCAAAACATTTGCTACATTTTCACCTTGCTATGTTTTTTTTCTAACTTTACAAGTGTAACGGTAATGAGTTTTTTTTGTGCATGGTTTTGTCAAATGTGTAGAAATCATTCAATCTGAACAGTTAAGATGATTAATTTAACATAGACAATAATTTAAGATGCTATTTTATCCATTACAAAAAAATACATATATTTTCTACATTTACTAAGAGTAATACCAAGTTTGTGAGAATCACCCAGATGCTTGTTTTGGTGGTGAGTGAGATCTCCACTAGCCATACCCTAACATAACCACCCTCCTTCATGGCATTGCCCTTATCTTGCCATGGTCTCTCTCTCCACACCCAAACAAACAATCTTCACCATTCACACGCACTCTCTCACGCAGGCACTTGCACGCAGGCACGCACGTACACACAACTCTTTGTTCCTCCTAATCTAACAGACCAACAGGAAAATGAACAGGAAGGCAAAGGCAAAAATGGTGGAAATAAACACTCAGTGCCTCAATAAATAAGAATAAGATGATGTCAGAGTTAATGGAGGCCACTGATGCAGGTCAGCTGAGGCTCCAGCTCTTTTAGCTGGCCTGCCCTGGGCCTCAGGATAAACAGCGCTGACTGTGTGACTCAAACAGCCTAAAAAAAACATCATAAATAAATGACAGAAGTGTCATATCCGTATCATCAGGGATTGCAGCAAAGCCTGAACAGCCTTGCCTGTCTGCTGTCCACTCAACACTGCTGTGAATGGAGCATATGAGGACAATTGAGAAAAATGTGTTTGCTGTGACCTCTGTTGGCGAAGAGAGGAACCTGCACCTTAGTGCATCATGGTAGTCATGATACTCACACGTCTCAGGTCTCACGTGGGTGGAGCCCTTGACCCAATGCAGTATGCATGCAGGAAGAACAGATCAGTGAAGGATGCAGTCTTGACGGTGATCCACAGTGCCGTGACACACCTGGGGAGGTCTCACCATTATGTGTGCATCGTTTTGCTGGAGTTCTTCTTTGCTTTGAACTGCATGCAGCCTCAACACAAACTCTCCCACCTACAGGTGGACCCCAGCATTACCTTGCGAGTGCTGGACTTCCTGCTTTACAGGGGGAAGTATGTCAAGTTCAACAACACAACATCCCTTCCTCTGTGTACGTCTACCAGTTCCCCCCAAGGAACTGTCATCTCTCCAGGGCTATTCTCCATGTACACCAATGACCTGAGGTTCTTGGCAGTGAAATATGCAGATAACACTGCCTATGTCGACCTCTCGGATGACACACTACATTTCCAAACAGAAGATAACAGGGTTCATGACTGTTGCCATAACAACAATCTCACATAAAAAATAATAATTTTAAAAAACTGCTTATTGATTTCCAGTGGAAGGCAGACCCAGTGAGCCACCTAGTCCTGGGTGGTGAAGAGAAAGAGAGTGGAGAGTTTTAAGTACCTGGGAACCATCATGGACAGCACACTCTCTTTACATGCCAACTCTCAGAACATCAATAAATGTACCTCCTGCACAGGGTACTGTCCAACTACTGCACCAGACTGAGACAACTGAATGTCAACACCAGGATACTGTCCAACTACTGCACCAGACTGAGACAACTGAATGTCAACACCAGGATACTGTCCAACTACTGCACCAGACTGAGACAACTGAATGTCAACACCAGGACACTGTCCAACTACTGCACCAGATATATAGAGAGTGTGCTGACTTTCTGTTTACTGGCTTGGTACAGTGGGCAGTTTGGTACTGTTTACTGGCTTGGCAGTCAGTGGCCTGGTACAGTGGGCAGTCAGTGGCCTGGTACAGTGGCCTGGTACAGTGGCAGTCAGGGGCCTGGTATGGTGTCAGTGGCCTGGTGGCGGTGGGCTGTCAGTGGCCTGGTGGTATGGTGGGCTGTCAGTGGCCTGGGTGAGCAGTCAGTGGCCTGCTGAGCAGTCAGTGGCCTGGGCCTGGTATGGTGGGCTGTCAGTGGCCTGGCCTATGGTGAGCAGTCAGTGGCCTGGTATGGTGGGAAGTCAGTGGCCTGGACAGTCAGTGGCCTGGTACGGTGAGCAGTCAGTGGCCTGGTACGGTGAGCAGTCAGTGGCCTGGTACGGTGGACAGTCAGTGGCCTGGTACGGTGAGCAGTCAGTGGCCTGGTATGGTGGCTAATAAGGGTACCCTCAGTCGGACTGTGAACTTGGGGTTTAAGCTCTGCGGGCTGCAGTGCAGGGGGCTTCAAGATCTCTATGATAAATGGGCAAGGGACAAGGCCAAACACATCATAGAGGACCCCACACGTAATCTTTCCCAATGATTTGAGCTGCTGCCCTCCGGAAGGAGTTTAAGGGTCCCACTTAAGGGTCTCACTTCAGTAAGAATAGGAGCAAGGCTAGCTTCATTCCATCAGCCATCGGGCTGCTGAACAGTGGGACATAACATCGAGATTCAGGCCCAATATACGGTCAGGAGGCTGCACACACTTTGAATATGTGTAAATGTAAGTGTAACTTGTTTACTAATTTTCCAGTTTTCCATACTGCGTGTTTTATAGTGGGTTGTGTTTGTGTATTTGTATGCTGACGTCACAGAATTAATTTCCATGTAACTGGAAAAATAAAGTACAGTATATCATATCGTATGGAAGTAATGAAGAATGGGACAATAGTGTCCACTGCTGTCTGATACATGTAATTGCATACAATGCACTTCATTGCAACAATATGGTAGTACCATTGAGCTTCTTCTGTACTTTAGGTGGCTTACTCAATAACTGCTGTGTATACTTAGTAATAGCACACACCATGGACTGTATCATGTGTCCTTGGTATAGGATTGTATCCGTAGAATAATAACTGATGGGGAAATTGGGGCCCTAAGAGGTTTCTATTGATTTTTATCATGCTCAAAATAATGTTGGGAAATGCAGCTGTATTATTGCTACATTTCCTGTCGTCCACTGAGATATTCAACAGATCTGTCGCCCGCTGAGATATTCCACAGATCTGTCGCCCACTGAGATATTCCCCAGATCGGTCGTCCACAGAGATATTCCACAGATCTGTCGCCCACTGAGATATTCCACAGATCTTCGCCTACAAAGATATTCCACAGATCTGTCGCCCACTGAGATATTCCACCGATCTGTCGTCCACAGAGATATTCCACAGATCTGCCGCCCACTGAGATATTCCACAGATATGTCGCCCACAGAGATATTCCACCGATCTGTCGTCCACAGAGATATTCCACAGATCTGCCGCCCACTGAGATATTCCACAGATATGTCGCCCACTGAGATATTCCACAGATCTGTCGCCCACTGAGATATTCCACAGATCTGTCGCCCACTGAGATATTCCACAGATATGTCGCCCACTGAGATATTCCACAGATTTGGCATGAGTAATTTAATGATACATTTCCTCTACGTGAGTCAGAGCACACACACACACACACACACACACACACACACACACACACACACACACACACACACACACACACACACACAGACACACACACAAACACACACACACACACACCAGTACAGGAATGGAGTGAGGCATGGTGGAGGAACAATAATCTGGATGTAGGGATTCCGCTATACAGGCGCGGGGGGGAACAGGCTGTGGCTCGGGAAGTTAAAGAGAAAACCTCATCCTCAGACAACTGGAATGTTTCTTCTGTTTCTCCTATGTCTCTCGCGGTTGTCTGACTGTGAGCGTGTCACAGACAAGGTTTTGGGGAGAGGAGAGATAGGGGAGAGGTCATCAAGGCTGAGTTCCAGGCTGACTATCTTACAGTCACCTGCCAGATCTCAAAACATATAAACTGTGAAGCATGTGTGGCATGTAATCATTGGTTGATGAGCACAAAGTGACTGTTATATAGTCAACCTGGAATGGGGGCAGTATCTTTCTGGCCAATCAAACGTCACTGCCTGACTCAGTGTGGTTCATTAGGGAAAACAGCTGGATTGTACAGAGCTCTGACATCACAAAAATCTGGATGAGAAGCCAGGCAATCAAAGACAGCATCTGTACAGCAGCCAGAGAGCAGCCAAGCAAACAAACAGCATGATGCAAGAACTCATATTCACAGTTCCCAGTTCCCCACAAAACATGTACACAAACGTTCTTCTTGTTCAAATTGCCTACAGGACTGTTTCACTAGCACAGACTGGAATATGTTCTGGGATTCATCCGGTGGCATTGAGGCGTTTACCACATCAGTACATTGACAAAGTCGTCCCCACAGACTGAACATATCCCAACCGGAAGCAATGTATTACATGCAACATCCAAACTGAGTTATAGGCTAGAGCTGCCGCTTTCAAAGAGCGGGACACTAATCCAGACGCTTATTAGAATTTCCGCTACGACCTCAGACAAGCCATCAAACAGGCAAAGCATCAAAACAGGTCTAAGATCGAATCCTACTACGCCGGCTCGGACGCTCGTCGGATGTGGCAGGGCTTGCAAACTATCACGGATTATAAAAGGAAACCCAGCCGCAAACTGCCCAGTGACGTGAGCCTACCAGATGAGCTTAATGCCTTCTATGCTCACTTCGAGGCAAGCAACACTGAACCATGCATGAGAGCACCAGCTGTTCAGGGCGACTGTGTGATCAAGCTCTCCATAGCCAATGAGAGTAAGACCTTTAAACAGGTTAACATTCACAAGACAGCAGGGCCAGACGGATTACCAGAGCATGCACTGACCAGCTGGCAAGTGTCTTCCTTCACATATTCAACCTCTCTCTGAACCACTCTGTAATACCTACACTACCATTCAAATGTTTGGGGTACTTGTTTTTAAAAGAAAAGGCAATTTTTTGTCCATTAAAATAACAGCAAATTGATCAGAAATACAGTGTAGACATTGTAAATGACTACTGTAGCTGGAAATGGCTGATTCTTTAATGGAATATCTACATAGGTGTACAAAGGCCTATTATCAGCATCCATCACTCCTGTGTTCCAATGGCACATTGTGTTAGCTAATCCAAGTTTATCATTTTAAAAGGCTAATTGATCATTAGAAAACCCTTTTGCAATTATGTTAGCACAGCTAGCACAGCAATTAAACAGTCCTCAACTGGCAGCTTCATTAAATAGTACCCGCAAAACACCAATCTCAACATCAACAGTGAAGAGACGACTCTGGGATGCGACCTTCTAGGCAGAGTTCCTCTGTCCAGTGTCTGTGTTCTTTTGCCCATCTTAATCTTTTATTTTTATTGGCCATTCTGAGATATGGCTTTTTCTTTGCAACTCTGCCTAGAAGGCCAGCATCCCGGAGTCGCCTCTTCACTGTTGACGTTGAGACTGGTGTTTTGCGGGTACTATTTAATGAAGCTGCCGGTTGAGAACTTGTGAGTTGTCTGTTTCTCAAACTAAACACTCTAATGCGCTTGTCCTCTTGCTCAGTTGTGCACCGGGGCCTCCCACTCCGCTTTCCAATATCTATGTAGATATTCCATAAAAATCTGCCTTTTCCATTGACTATCGCCCAATAGCATTGACTATCGCCCAATAGCATTGACTATCGTCCAATAGCATTGACTATCGCCCAATAGCATTGACTATCGCCCAATAGCATTGACTATCGCCCAATAGCACACATCTGTAGCCATTAAAGGCTTTGAAATGCTGGTCATGGCTCACATCAACACCCTCATCACAGACACCCCGGACCCACTCCAACTCACATACTGCCTCAACAGATCCACAGATGATGCATTCTCTATTGCATTCCACACTGCCCTATCCCAACTGGACAAGAGGAACACCTACACTATATCACAAAAGTGAGTACACCCCTCACATTTTTGTAAATATTTGGGTATATCTTTTCATGTGACAACACTGAAGAAATGACATTTTCACTTAAGGGTGTACTCACTTTTGTTGCCAGCGGTTTAGACATTAATGGCTGTGTGTTGAGTTATTTTGAGGGGACAACAAATTTACACTGCTATACAAGCTGTACACTCACTACTTTACATTGTAGCAAAGTGTCATTTCTTCAGTGTTGTCACATGAAAAGATACACTCAAATATTTACAAAAATGTGAGGGGTGTACTCACTTTTGTGATATACTGTATGTGAGAATGCTGTTCATTGACTACAGCTCATTGTTCAACACCATAGTGTCCTTCAAGCTCATCACTAAGCTAGGGACCCTGGGACTGAACACCTCTCTCTGCAACTGAATTCTGGAATTCCTGACGGGCCACCCCCAGGTGGTAAGTGGAGGCAACAACACATCCGCCACGTTGAGGGGTCCCCTCAGGGGTATGTGCTTAGTCCCCTCCCTGTACACCCACGACTGCGTGACAACACATGATTCCAAAACCATCATTAAGTTTGCTGACGACACAACGGTGTTAGGCCTGATCACCGACGATGATGAGACAGCCAATAGGGAGGAGGTCAGTGACCTGGCCAGGACAACAACCTCTCCCTAAACGTCAGGAAGACAAAGGAGCTGATCGTGGACTACAGGAAACAGAGGGCTGAGCACACCCCCATTCACATCGACAGGGCTGTGTTGGAGCGGGTGGAGAGTTTCAAGTTCCTCTGTGTCCACATCCCTAAGGATCTATTACAGTCCACACAAACCAACAGAGTCATGAAGAGGGCATGAAAATGGCTCTTCCCTCTCAGGAGGCTGAAAAGTTTTGGCATGGGCCCTCAGATCCTCAAAGTTCTACAGCTGCACGATTGAGAGCATCTTGACTGGCTGCATCACCACTTGGGATGGCAACTGTGTAAAGCCCAGTACATCACTGGGGCTGAGATCCCTGAAATCCAGGACCTCTATACCAGGCAGTGTCAGACGAAGGCCCTAAAATTGGTCAAAGACTCCAGCCACCGCACGGCAAGAGGTACCAATGCACCAAGTCTGGAACCAACAAGCCATAAGACTACTAAATAGTTAGTTAAATAGTTAACCAAATAGCTGTTAGTTAACCATTTTTACTCATCACATACGCTGCTGCTACTGTTTGAATCTGTCCTGTTGCCTAGTCACTTTAAACCTACCTATATGTACATATACTGTATACTTCAATTATCTCATACCCCTGCACATCACCTTGGTACTGGTACACCGTGTATATAGCATTACTCATTGTGTATTTATTATTACTTGTTATTCATTTTCTATTATTTCTCTATCTCTGCATTGTTGGGAAGGGCCTGCAAGTAAGCATTTCATTGTTAATCTACACCTGTTGTTAACGAAGAATGTGACAAATGCAATTTGATTTGATTTGGAGCAGATTGTCTTGGATTAGATCCTGTTGATGAATGCAGGCTAGGATAGTGTAGTCACAAGAGGATGCTGTCTGGTTGTAAATCCAATAAACTGGACAACAATGTCAGTAAATGTATAGAAGTGCCACCCTACAGCACACACATACACAAGCGCGCACACTAACACACACACACAATGTTACTTAATATTGAATGTGCAAGTAGACAATACTATACCTGCCTACTGTTACATAGAACTCCTTCACTGCGAGTGCATTTGAGGTAAAAAAATATATAGAGACCTGTGATTGGCTTACCATGGTCACATGACTGCAGCTTTTGGTTCCTATACACTTGGCTTAGTAATTGAGGTTTCCATATGATATAAATCAGATGTTAACCACAGACTTCCTCCAAGCCTCCATTTACATTTAAAACCACCTCGCCAAACACAGTACAGAATCAGTATACCATCAGAGGAAGAACCAGAGACCTAGGAGACAATCTCTGCAATAAAATGCCCTATCTATCTGTGTCTCTGTCGGTCTGTCTCTCTGTGTCCATCTGTCTTTTTGTCTGTCTGGCTCTCTCTGCTGGTGTGTTGGTCTGTCAGTCCGCCTGCCTGCCTGCCTGCCTGCCTGCCTGTCTGTCTGTCTGTCTGTCTGTCTGTCTGTCTGTCTGTCTGTCTGTCTGTCTGGCTCTCTCTGCCTCTCTGCTGGTGTGTTGGTCTGTCAGTCTGCCTGCCTGCCTGTCTGTCTGCCTGCCTGCCTGTCTGTCTGTCTGTCTGTCTGTCTGTCTGTCTGTCTGTCTGTCTGTCTGTCTGTCTGTCTCTGTCTGTCTGTCTGTCTGTCTGTCTGTCTGTCTGTCTGTCTGTCTGTCTGTCTGTCTGTCTGTCTGTCTGTCTGTCTGTCTGTCTGTCTGCCTCTGTTTCTCTGTCTGTCTGCTTGCCTGTCTGTTACTGTTTCTGTCCATCTCTGTGTCTGTCTCGGTCTGCCTTCCCTCCTGCCTGTCTATCTCCCTGGCCTCTGACATGTTTTCATAGTAATAATCTCCTTGCTTGGACCCAGACATATCACACACCATAGCTCTCAAGATGAGGCATCATTGAAGCTGTCCAAACCAGAAAGACTACTGTGTGGGTAGTGGGTACCTAACTATTTTATCAAACTGTCCTAAACAACACATCTCCTAATGACGTTTTACCCAATTCTGTTCAGAATTAGCTGTTGTGTGATGTCAATGTTGGCCTAGCAGTTCAGGACAGTTCAGGACGTGTTGCATAATTCTGTTTTACTCTTATCCTTTAGAAAACAAATGAATGATGAAGAGAATGAATGTGATTTGAAACTCTCCTTTGTCTGATAGTAATAAAAAACACATTGAAAACAGAGGTTGTTATATATATTTAATGTAGCCTAAGACTACAACATTATCCATCTCCGCCTCTGTCTTCCGTTTGAACATGATGGGGCAATGAGGCCAAGGGAGATTAACAGACAAAAGGAATTGACCACACAAAACCATTGTAGTCTACTCATATGAAAGTTTAATTCAATCAAACAGCTAAACAGTTGAATACTTTATACATATTCCATCTAGTAGTGAGTCTGAGGTAAGTAACCAGCAAGGTCACACCAGCAACAGCATTGTTGTGTTGTGTGAGGGAGGCGGGTAGTGAGAGGGCAGTGACGCTGAATAGTGCCCTCCTCCCCTTCCCAATTCCGCCGATTTAGCGTCTGCCCACTCCTCGCTCCTGCACCGACCTCCAGGGGAAACCGCTTTGTTACCAACCGTATCCAAATTTTACGCGGGTTACCCAAGTCCGACTCAATTAAAATACAGTAGCCCCAGAGAAGTAGGTTTTTGAGAAATAACGTGTACTGTCTCTTTAAGATCTCTTGGCTAGTTTGCTTCGTATTGATCAATCCACCATTTTCCAACACACAGCGGCGGCAGTGGTAACACAGCGACAGCTAACCCTACCTGGAGACGCCAGGACCCGGGGCAGTCATGGCAGCGAACATGTACCGGGTTGGAGGTAAGGGGGAACACATTTTGGGACAATTTTGTATCCTTTATGTTGCGCTCGTCCGGTTCGTCGCAGGATTTGCAGCATGTTTTTACCCTTCCTTTTATTTCCTAAAGCGCCTTGTGTTTCAGTCAGAGTGATGAAGACGATGGTGACTATGTGAGGAGGAGGATGGTGATGAAGGGGAGTCTCGTAGCGCTAGGGATCGACCCCGGGTTTTTATTGTTGTTGTTTCCATCCCGTATCGCTATTGTTGTTACACAAACCAATATGATCGTCTTTGGTAGGCCTAACAACATTTGTTTTCACTAAAATAGTTCAACCGCGATTCGCTTTTAAAAGTAAAGTTTGGCTTGCCAGTCAGCTACCAAACGTTAGCTAGCTAGGTTGCTAACATGTTATTTGGCTCTGGATAGAGTGAGTCAGAATGAAAGGAATTAGTATTAAACTAATTTAATACTATCTCTGGTACGAGTGTTATGAGGCAGGGCAGGATGACTACTGCTGGTCTCTGAAGTTAGCTAACTTAAATAAGGTGCCTTTCAGAATTGTAATAAATTACAATTTAGCCTGTTCAGGTTGAGTTAATTTACCTGAGAGTCTAGCTATCCAACTCACCTGGATATTTTAGTGTTGGGGGATTGATTATAGTTAGAAGACTGGGGTCAGGTGTTTCACTCTCCTGCAATACATTTGAACAGGAGTTTGACAGCAAATTGGTGACTGTATCTAGTAGGCAAGCGTTAGTCAAGCCACAGTTTTTAAACCAAGCATGTTAGCTAGTGTGAAAATGTTTGTTGGACCACAACTGTGTGTGTGTAAAGTGTTGGTTTCATAAATGGAAATAAAAGATCCCAGAAATGTTCCATATGCACAAAAAGTGTATTTCTCTCAAATTTTGTCAACAAATGTGTTTACATTTCTCCTTTACCAAGATAATCCATCCACCTGACAGGTGTGGCAGATCAAGAAGCTGATTAAACAACATGGTCAGTACACAGGTGCATCTTGTGTTGGGGACAATAAAAGGCCACTCTCTAAAATATGCTGTTTTGTCATACAACACAATAGATGTCTCAAGTTTTGAGGGAGTGTGCAATTGGCATGCTGACTGCAGGAATGTCCATCAGAGCTGTTGCCAGATAATTTGATGTTAATTTCTCTACCATAAGCCACCTCCAACTTCGTTTTAGAGAATTTGGCAGTACTTCCAACTGGCATCACAACTGCAGACCACATGTATGGGGTCATGGGTGAGTGTTTTTCTGATGTCGACGTCATGAACAGAGTGCCCCACGGGTGGGGTTATGGTACGGGCAGGCATAAGCTACGGACAACAAATACAATTACATTTTATCGATGGCAATTAGAATGCTCTAAAATACCGTAATGAGATCCTAAGGCCCCTTTTTTTTAGGTATCAGATGCATATCTGTATTCCCAGTCGTGAAATAAATAGATTAAGGCATAATTTATTTATTTCAATTGACTGATCCCTTATGAACTGTAACTCAGTGAAATTGTTGCATATATATATACATACATACAGTGGGGCAAAAAAGTATTTAGTCAGCCACCAATTGTGCAAGTTCTCCCACTTAAAAAGATGAGAGGCCTGTAATTTTCATCATAGGTACACTTCAACTATAACAGACAAAATGAGAAAAAAAATCCAGAAAATCACATTGTAGGATTTTTAATGAATTTATTTGCAAATTATGGTGGAAAATAAGTATTTGGTCACCTACAAACAAGCAAGATTTCTGGCTCTCACAGACCTGTGACTTCTTCTATAAGAGGCTCCTCTGTCCTCCACTCGTTACCTGTATTAATGGCACCTGTTTGAACTTGTTATCAGTATAAAAGACACCTGTCCACAACCTCAAACAGTCACACTCCAAACTCCACTATGGCCAAGACCAAAGAGCTGTCAAAGGACACCAGAAACAAAATCGTAGACCTGCACCAGGCTGGGAAGACTGAATCTGCAATAGGTAAGCAGTTTGGTTTGGGAGCAACTGTGGGAGCAATTATTAGGAAATGGAAGACATACAAGACCACTGATAATCTCCCTCGATCTGGGGCTCCACGCAAGATCTCACCCCGTGGGGTAAAAATGATTACAAGAACTGTGAGCAGACTCCCGGGTGGCGCAGTGGTTAAGGGCGCTGTACTGCAGCGCCAGCTGTGCCATCAGAGTCCCTGGGTTCGCGCCCAGGCTCTGTCGTAACCGGCCGCGACCGGGAGGTCCGTGGGGCGACGCACAATTGGCCTAGCGTCGTCCGGGTTAGGGAGGGCTTGGTTGGTAGGGATGTCCTTGTCTCATCGCGCACCAGCGACTCCTGTGGCGGGCTGGGCACAGTGAGCTCTAACCAAGGTTGCCAGGTGCACGGTGTACCCTCTGACACATTGGTGCGGCTGGCTTCCGGGTTGGATGCGCACTGTGTTAAGAAGCAGTACGGCTGGTTGGATTGGACGGAGGACGCATGACTTTCAACCTTCGTCTCCCCCGAGCCCGTACGGGAGTTGTAGCGATGAGACAAGATAGTAGCTACTACAACAATTGGATACCACGAAATTGGGGAGAAAAAAGGGGTAAAACATTTTTTTTAAAGAAGAAAAAAAAAAAAAACTGAGCAAAAATCCCAGAACCACAGGGGGGACCTAGTGAATGACCTGCAGAGAGCTGGGACCAAAGTAATAAAGCCTACCATCAGCAAGGGCATTGAATATGAAACGTGGCTGGGTCTTTCAGCATGACAATGATCCCAAACACACCGCCCAGGCAACGAAGGAGTGGCTTCGTAAGAAGCATTTCAAGGTCCTGGAGTGGCCTAGCCAGTCTCCAGATCTCAACACCATAGAAAATCTTTGGAGGGAGTTGAAAGTCCGTGTTGCCCAGCAACAGCCCCAAAACATCACTGCTCTAGAGGAGATCTGCATGGAGGAATGGGCCAAAATACCAGCAACAGTGTGTAAAAACCTTGTGAAGATTTACAGAAAATGTTTGACCTCTGTCATTGCCAACAAAGGGTATATAACAAAGTATTGAGAAACTTTTGTTATTGGCCAAATACTTATTTTCCACCATAATTTGCAAATAAATTCATTAAAAATCCTACAATGTGATTTTTCTGGATTTTTTTTCTTCTCATTTTGTCTGTAGTGTACCTATGATGAAGTGTACCTATGATGAAAATTACAGGCCTCTCATCTTTTTAAGTGGGAGAACTTGCACAATTGGTGGCTGACAATACTTTTTTGCTCCACTATATATGTAATATATATATATATCAAAAATTACACTGAATAAAAACTCATGTCTGCTTTTACTGAGTTACAGTTCATATAAGGAAATCAGTCAATTTAAATCAATTCATTAGGGCCTAATCTATGAATTTCACTTGACCTGACAGCGACGCAGTCATGGGTGGGGCCTGGGAGGACATAGGCCCACCCACGTGGGATCCATGCCTAGCCAATCAGGAGTTTTTTCCTCCACAAAAGTGCTTTATTACAGACAGAAATACTCCTCAGTTTCATCAGATGTCCTGGTGGCTGGTCTCAGATGATCCTGCAGGTGAAAATACTGGATGTGGAGGTCCTGGGCGTGGTTACATGTGGTCTGCGGTTGTGAGGCCGGTTGGACATACTTCCAAATTCTCAAAAATTACAATGGAGGCAGATTAGAGTAGAGAAATTAACATTACATTCTCTGGCAACAGCTCTAGTGGACATTCCTGCAGTCAGCAGGCCAATTGCACACTCCCCTCAACTTGAGACATCTGTGGCATTGTGTTGTGACACAATTGCACATTTTGGTGACCTTTTATTGTCCCCAGCACAAGGTGCACGTGTGTAATGATCATGCTGTTTAATCATCTTCTTGATATATGCCACACCTGTCAGGTGGATGGATTATCTTGGCATTGGAGAAATGCTCACTAACAGGAATGCAAATACATTTGTGCACAACATTTTGAGAGAAATAAGCTTTGTGCGTCTGTAACATTTCTGGGATCTTTTATTTCAATTCATAAAACATTGGACAAACACTTTACATGTTGCGTTTTTATATTTTTGTTCTGTTTTTTAAAAGTGTTTTCAAACAATTGTTAACGGTGACCACGGTCATTTTGCTGACCAATAACCATCATCCAAAATTCCATAACCTCAACAACAGTGTCAGCAGCACCAGTTGTAGATTGTGAATGTGACAGATGGGGTCAATGGGACCAGTCATGGAGGAGACGATACTATATAACAACACAGCCTAGTCTTCCCACTCTTATTATTCATACATGTCAACTGGCTGTCGGCTGTTCTGAACAAGTTGTTTTTCAGACAAGTGAGACAACTCACTGTTAAGATAGCTAGCTTTCATAAAAAATAGCCTACGGTTTGGTTCAGGCACTGTGTTGAAATGGTGAGGATTGTGTGTGTGTAGTTGAGCCTGTCTGCATGCGATCAGGCCCATGCTGCTGTATAGAAGAGACCCATGAGTTGTTGTGGAAACAGGTGAATTGAAGCCACTCCTCTTCTGTGTTAAACAGTCACTCGGTGCACACTGACACGAGCTACATCCCCCCCGTTTCCAGCAGATCATTTTAATTGATAGCTGGAAATGCAACTTTTGACAGTAGATTCACTACTGCTTTACACTCATTTTAGGAATGATGGAACTGTTGATGGACCGTTTCTCAAGAAGCTCTGATTTATGGCCAATCAATCAGTACCAAGATAGTAAAAATAGGCCTACATTTTAAGGAGGGAAATGGTTTTGAATTTCCATGTCAATAACATCTATAAAACTCTTTTTACATCAGCAGTTACCCAGCCTAGAACCCAAAAGAGCAAGCAATGCAGAAGCACGGTGGCCAGGAATAACTCCCTAGAAGGCTGGAAACTAGGGAGACTAGGGAGGAACCAGGCACCAAGTGGTGGACGGTTCTCTTCTGACCCTCTACATTCACCATAGGTCTCCTGTCTGGACCTACCACCCCAGTCATTGCCTTAGCTCTTTGGTACAATGGCAGTACACTGATGTTCAGAAATGGCTTTGGTCACAATTAGGGTTCTGAAGAGTCCCATATGTTAGTGAACCATTGTCAGAAGAAGCACCCATGACATGCTTTGAAACTCTGCAAGGATCCAGGATAAAACAGATGCCTCTGTGGCTGCCTTGTCCCCTCCTCCAGTCTAAGGCCTTGGCTTGGCTGGCATCAAAACAAACCTGGGTCCTCTCAAAGATGGCCAACACTTAGCAAGACAATGCTAGATCATCAGAGGCACTGAGGACTTTCCTTGTGGCTGAAGTATGAACACAGTACGCTCGCCAGGCCCTAATGTCTTTGTTTCCCCCATTAGATCAGGCCTTAGACCACTGCGACACCCGGGAGGCCCTCATCCAATAGATCATTTGTCTTTTCTAGTACATCACTCTTCCGGAGAGAGAGAGAGAGCCACCTCTGGCATTTAGGTACCCTGAACATTTTATCCTCCAAAACCCAAGGAACATTTTTAAAACAAGAGTCTGGATGGTCGTTATTGGATGTTAGTCACACATCATTATTGTGAACTACAGGTAACTGCCAAAATAAAGAAAACACCAACATATATATAAATAAGTAAGTAGGGCGTTGGGCCACCAGGAGCCAGAACAGCTTCAATGCACGTGGTGTAGATTCTACCAATGTCTGGAACTCTATTGGAAGGATGTGACACTTCTTCACGAGAAATTTCATTTTTTTGTGTGTTTTTGTTGATGTTGGTGGAAAACGCTGTCTCACGCCATTCCAGAATCTCCCGTAAGTGTTAAATTGCGTTGAGATCTGGTGACTGAGACGGCCATTGCGAATGGTTTACATCGTTTTCATGCTCATCAAACCATTCAGTGAGGACTCGTGCCCTGTGGATGGGGACATTGTCATCCTATGGGGGCATAGCCATGGTAGTCAAAATAATGGCCTGCCCAGCATTTTTATACATGATCCTAAAGCATGTTTGGATGTTTATTGCTTCATTAACTTAGGAACCATACCTGTGTGGGAGCACCTGCTTTCAATATACTTTGTATCCCTCATTTACTTAAATGTTTCCATTATTTTGGCAGTTACCTGTACCATCATAATATCCAAAACGGATGAGTTGTCCGGGCATTGAGTGTCCCTGAACATTACCCTTAACAAAACCCATTGTACCCTTCCTCCTTACATCAGATGCGAGTTAACCAGAGTTGCTTGATCAGCATCATCTACCTGGCATCTTCAGCTTATTTTCTTGGCTCACACTAAATTATCACCTAATTGCCATCATGCCTACTTTCCCTGTAGGCGTGTAGTCTCAGGCCCTGGGATCAAAGGCCAGGAGAGGATCCAGCTAGTTGCTTGAACAAGCTCTACTAAGTGTTTAGTTGGATTGGCTCTCCTGTGAAAAAAAAAAAAACCCATGGCACGGTCACATGGCATCTTCCTGACAAATGGGATTGGCTCATCAGAATAGGCTTCATGTCATGCAGAGACAGCCCATGGTGGGATCGATGTTTCGATGAATAACACTGTTAGGACAAAGAGCATCACTGTCTTCAGTGACAAGTCCCCCGACGGCCAGTCACTGTGATAGAGATGTGATATATATAACAGCAGAAATAACTGTATAACATTTCCTCAGCAGATCAGTAACATGTTGTGTGATGGTTAGGTGACAAACAAATGACCTGCGGCCACACGAGGTGGGCACAACTGTACACACACACACATACACACACACACACACACACACACACGTCTCCATGGAGCCGAACAGACTCCATCACACAGGTGGTAAACACACAGCATAGATTGTCAGCAGGATTGCTGCAGGTTCTAGAGAGAGAGAGAGAGAACATGACACTGTGTGTCTCTGATAGAAGGTATCGCCTCCACCTATTTCCCAACAGTCACGGACAGCACAGGTTATCATAGTATGTTTGGCTGTTGTTCATAAGAGGAAACGCAGGACCTATTTTAGTGAGATGGATGGACCGGGTGTATATGAGAGTTGGAGAGTAAGTGGGAAAAGAAGAGTGTGATAGGTTCAGTGGGGGATTGAATTACCTGACTGCCATTGCCATAGTAACCCCCATACCATATCCCTGCACACTGAGACTGACCCTGATATGGCCTGTGGTGTCTGCTCCTCTCCACAAGAACATACCGCTGTGTAAGTGTGGACTGGACTTGCGTGGGAGGATGTTCTCTACCTCTCGTCTGTTTCTTCCGCTAGTCCCTATGCCCATGTCTTTGTCTGTTTTTAATTGCTTATTTATTTACTTATTTCTGCTTATCTGTCAGTCAATGTCTGTCTGGCTCTTTCTCATTCCGTCTCTGTTTGTCTGTCTCTCTACACGTCTGTCTTTCTGTCTGACTGGCCTGGTTTGGTTCCACTCAGAGCGGGCTGACTGTCTCTTTGGGTCTCAGCTCAGCAACATGGTATGATTGGCTCAGAGGATATTTGACTGCACTGTGACGTAGCGGTTAATGAGGGCCTGTGATTGGCTGAGGCTGGCAGTGGGGGAGGGGTGGGTGTAGCAGACGCTGGCTGTGGGCACATGTAGGCTGAGATGGCAGGAGGGTAGGCAGACAGACAGTTTGGTCTGCATGGAGCATGTTCTGTATTTTGGCTGTATAACAGTTTTCTGCTTGTATGTTGTTGTTTTTCTAGGAGCCCCTCTTTCTCTCTCCCATCCCATCTTTCTCTCGCTCTTTGTTTACATGGACCCTGAAGTGTGTGTGTGTGTGTGTGTGTGTGTGTGTGTGTGTGTTCCTCCCTTCCTGGGAGAGTGGAGACCTACTCAGACGAGACGAAGACTCGGACTGGAGGGAATGGTGCAGGCCTGGAATTATGTGATTTTCAGGGGCAAGGCCCTATTCCGGCAAGGCCATTAACCAAAAATGGCCAATTTTAAATAGATTTGAAAACCTAAAAAAAGACTAGCTGTTCTGTTACAAAAAACACAAGAGTATGTAAGTGTACATAAGTAATTATCCTACAGGTCAAAGGGTAGGTGATAGTCTATGGGAATTGGTTACAGTTTGTCATGTGCACACCGACACTGGCAGGAGGAAGGTGCCTGAAAATGTAGCCAAACTTGAATGAGACTTTTTAAAATGTATTTACAGATCCACACACACACACACAGGCTAAACAGCAGTCTTGTTTAACAATTAGAATGCAGGACAACGAACATGGACATCTAAGGCTTGATTCTGTAGTACTAGCGCCACTGTTTTCAGATAGCAGAGAAGGGCCTGTTCCGCACCACATTACCCACCTTGCAATCTGAGCAGAGGCACTTATCATTTTTTAAAACTATTTAACCATAAACGCAATTAAAACCTGGACTTTTATATATTTATATATATATATATATATATATATATATATATATATATATATATATATATATATATATATATATATATATATATATATATATATATATATATATATATGTTTTACCATGTTCTGACCATAGGAATGTTAAGAGGATTGTTTTATAAACACTTCCTCATATGCCATTGAAACCAGTATTTCTCTCATGTTCTCAATTTTCCTTTGTTGTCCAGCAGCCAAAGACACACTCCTAGTGATATTAACAACCCTGTGCTAGTTGTTGCATTTCTACATCTTCTCTCTTTCTACATTTCTAAAGGAGATTTTCATCTCGCATTTATGAAACCGCTCTCATTTGCGGCGCAATTTGGAGAACCGGTGAAGAAATAGCCTAATAGCTTATCAACATTTTAAGCTAAATGTTCTGATCTGTTGCATCAGCGTAATTGTTTTTTAAAATGTTTTTGATGTACAGTGGGTTTATTCATTTGGAATCTATCGTCACACAACTGTCCCATTCTTTTTGGTGTATTTATTTCTCGCCGGGAATGACAAGCTGACTAATAGAATTGGTCAACTTTTGTACTATGGGGGACAGTAGATTGACAGGCTAGTGCTTTTGTTGTTTGTTACTCATCTTGTTTGCTTACGAAAAGTAAATGTGGAGAGTTCTTCTACCGTCTTCGAATTTGATAAGGATGTGCTCCGTTTCCTCCCCGATCTGTCTTCACTAGTAGCCTACTTCGGAGCTGCGATGCCTGTGAGAAGGACCCGATCATGTGACGGGCATTGGCTAATAAGAATTGAGATATCTGAAAGAGCCATGTGAGTGAGAGGTGCTTCGGAACAGGGTGATTGGCAGACGGGAGAATGGAATTATAATTATTATGTTCATGGCACAACAGCCACTTTTGCTGCAAGGCATGAAAATGGGAGGCCTGGATAGGGGTCGACTAGGGAGCGTGGAGGGGGGACGTTGGAGGGCTTAGTCTAGGTAGTGTGGAGGTGGGAGATTTGAGGGAGTGGGAGTAGACTGGAGGGGTGAGAGAGTAGGGTAGACTACGGAGGGTTGAGGGGGTGGGAGCGGACTGTGGAGGTTGGGGGGGGTGGAGGATGAGAGTGAATGGATGTAGGGGAATAGAGGAGGAGACGAGGGGGGGTTTAGCTCCAGGCAGCCTACCAAGTGTGCGGTGTGATAATCTGACGTTAGCCAAGACGCATGCAGGGTTAAGACTAGGCACCCTACCAAGCCCAGGGCCTAAAGGGATGTCAGGCTGAGTACTGAGGCTGCTATGGGCCTGGAGCTGGGCCAAGATCAGGGAGAGAGGAGTGGGGGAGGGGAGAGCATTGTGGTAGGAGAGCAGGGTGGAGGGGATAGGAGAGCAGGGGGCAATGAGAGGGGGATGGAGAGCAGGGGGATTGGGGGGGATGGGAGAGTGGGGGGATGGGAGAGCAGGAGGGATTGGAGGAGGATGGGAGAGCAGGGGGATGGGAGAGCAGGGGATGGAGGGATAGGGGAGAGCAGGGGAGAGGAATGAGAGGGGACGGGAGAGCATTGGGGTAGGAGAGCAGGGGAGAAGGGATAGGGGAGAGCAGAGAGGGGAGAGCATTGGGGTAGGAGAGCAGGGTGGAGGGGACAGGAGAGCAGAGGGAGGGGGAGAGCAGGGGGATGGGAGAGCAGGGGATGGAGGGATGGAAGAGCAGGGGAGATGGGAGAGCAATGGGGTAGGAGGGGGAGCAGGGGGTGGGGATGGGGGGGGTGGAGGGAGCAGGGTGGTGGGGATGGGAGAGCAGGGTGGAGGGGATAGGAGAGCAGGGGAGGGGGAGAGCAGGGGGATGGAGGGGGATGGAGGATGGGAGAGGGTGGAGGGATAGGAGAGGGGACAGGGGGAGGGGGAGAGCAGGGGGATGGGAGAGCAGGGGATGGAGGGATGGGAGAACAGGGGAGAAGCGATAGGGGAGAGCAATGAGGGGACGGGAGAGCAGGGGGAGAGGGGAGAGCATTGGGGTAGGAGAGCAGGGGGATGGGAGAGCAGGGGATGGAGGGATGGGAGAACAGGGGAGAAGCGATAGGGGAGAGCAATGAGGGGACGGGAGAGCAGGGGGAGAGGGGAGAGCATTGGGGTAGGAGAGCAGGGGGATGGGAGAGCAGGGGATGGAGGGATGGGAGAACAGGGAGAAGCGATAGGGGAGAGCAATGAGGGGACGGGAGAGCAGGGGAAGAGGGGAGAGCATTGGGGTAGGAGAGCAGCGTGGAGGGGATAGGAGAGCAGGGGGAGAGCGAGAGGGGAGGGGGAGAGCAATGGGAGGGGAGACCAGGGGGATGGGAGAGCAGGGGATGGAGGGGAGGGGATGGGCCTGAAGCGGCGGATGGGAAAGTGGGGCTAGGGGTGGGAGAGCAAAGGATGGAGGGGATGGGAGAGCAGAGGGGGATGGGGGGATGGGAGAGCAGGGGATGGATGGGAGAGAAGTGGCAGAGGGGAGAGGATGAGAGAGCAAGGGGAGAGGAGGAGAGCAGAGGGAGGGGATGGGGGGAGAGCAGGGGGAGAGGGAGGGGAGCAATTGGAGGGGATAGGAGAGCAGAGGGAGAGGGGAGGAGAGCAATGGGAGGGGATAGGAGAGCAATGGGAGGGGATAGGAGAGCAATGGGAGGGGATAGGAGAGCAATGGGAGGGGATAGGAGAGCAATGGGAGGGGAGAGAAGGAGCTGGGTCAAGAGCACAGACTGAGGTAGAGGGAGCTGGAAATGGAAAAAGGAAAAAAATATTGAATTGTGGGTCGGCACGTGTTTTGATTTACTGTACAACAAGCTATTGAAGTCATCCATTGGTCAGAGGGGCTAAACCACTCAGTGAGAATCCAGTTGCCACTGTCTGTCAGTTGGATATACAGAGAAACCTTGTTACGACACTGTACTGACGTTCTCTCTCCCTCCTTTCTTCCCTCTTCCTCCACAGATTATGTTTATTTTGAAAACTCATCCAGTAACCCACTGCTGATCCGGCGGATAGAAGAGCTCAACAAGGTGAGACCGTGGTGTGTGTGTGTGCGAGAAGTCTCTCGAGTCCAGACAGGTGCCAACTGTCCTCAATGTTTGGCTGTTTGAAGGTACTGGAGACTAGTGTCTGTCTGCTGTGATTAAAGGGACACTTCGGGATTTTGGCCCTTTTATCTACTTCCCAAGAGTCAGATGACCTCGTGGATACCATTTTTATGTTTCTGTGTGCCATTTGAAGGAAGTTGCAAACTAGCGCTAGCGCAATTGCTAGCAGATACCCATAGACTTCCAGTCATTGTGCTAATAATAGTTAGCATTGACTCTCAAAACTACCTCTTACTTCCTTCATACTGGACACAGAGATATACAAATGGCATCCACGAGTTCATCTGACTCTGAGGAAGTAGATAAAGTGCCAATCATTGCCAAAATCCGAAGTGTCCCTTTAATAGATGGACACAGACCTGACCCTAGGCCTAGCTAAACTGCTGTACTCACTCACGCCACTGTCAGTCTGCCCAGACCTGCATAGCAGTGGCTCTTTCCCAAATAGTCTCAAATAGTCTCCCTTGCTTCCTCTTTCTTCCACTCCTAAAAAAAAAAAATGCATTGGAAGAGAAGGTCAGAGGGGAGGGCCCTTGGATCTTCTCCAATATGGTTTGAGAAGGTGACGAGGTTTAACACCATAAATCATTAGTCACCCCACTTTGATCAATCAACACTGGCATGTAAATGACTTCTTGTAGCATAGTTATTATATAACCTAGCCTAGTTCTACTGTTGCTCACCAGACTTCACCAGAGTTTCTGTTCGTTCTGGTATCGTAAGCAAACCTGAACTCCAACTCGACACTCTCTGTGTGTGTGACCAATGACGGTGTGGCAGGCGCACGGCTTGTGGTCAGTTACCATGGCAACCCTCCGTTTTCAGTTCTCTCTCTCTGTCCCGTATTGTTTACAGACGGCCAATGGAAACGTGGAGGCTAAAGTGGTCTGTTTCTACCGACGCAGAGACATCTCCTCAACGCTCATCGCCCTCGCTGACAAACACGCACGTGAGTGACACGCACGGTTCACTGTTCAGTCAGAATCCACTATTTCTTCACCAGCTAACCACTGTGACTGTTCAACATTGAATGTCAGCGTTCAAATCCCCTTTATTTATACAGGTTAAGCTATTGTCATTCAGATTAAACCTCTTGCAAGAGAGACCAGTTCCCTCTACACTGATTGACTAAGCACCATTCAGCATCCAATGCCACTTCATTTCCTTGTATAGGCTAGTTCACAGAGAGATGGTTGGACTGAACTGTTGGGGCGGCAGGGTAGCCTAGTGGTTAGAGCGTTGGACTAGTAACCGAAAGGTTGCAACCCCGTGCTGACAAGGTACAAATCTGTTGTTCTGCCCCTGAACAGGCCGTTAACCCACTGTTCCAAGGCCATCATTGAAAATAAGAATTTGTTCTTAATTAACCGACTTGCCTAGTTAAATAAAGGTCAAATAAAAAAATGAAATAGCACATTTAAATCTGATGAGTTCTGTCATGTATAGTGAAAGACAATAGCTGTGTTCAAATACTCATACTAACTGTACTATTTGTGATGTGAATTGAGGATATAGTTAGTATGTCAAAAGTTCCCGGAAGTCGTACTATATTCGCCAAAATACGAAGTATACACGCACTGGACACTATTTCTGTGCTTTTAAGGCCCATAATGCAATTCTTCAGAAAATGGGCGTGGCTTCAATGTTTTCAGATTTGAAGAAAATGGCGAAAAATATGCAGCCGAAGTCCGATGAGAGGGTATACAAATTCCTTGCTTTATATATTAATTTAACTATATTAACTGTATTTAATCTTTAGTGCTTTAACCAATTATAACAAATGTAAATAAAATGTTGAGTAATGTAATAAACAAATTACTTTTCAAATAAGTTACATTATACGTTATGTTGGCTGACAATTTGTTAGCTTACAAA
Source organism: Oncorhynchus tshawytscha (assembly GCF_018296145.1). Lineage (NCBI taxonomy): Eukaryota > Metazoa > Chordata > Actinopteri > Salmoniformes > Salmonidae > Oncorhynchus > Oncorhynchus tshawytscha. Next base: position 13,860,533 of record NC_056436.1, on the reverse strand, counting down.
TCGCATACCCGGTACATACTGCTGTAACGTAAACTCGTACATCGCCTTGGTCCGTACACTTGCCCTTATTTTGGCGCCCCAAAAACGTAATACTTCCAGATCAACTGTAATGTCAATACCATTGTAAAGCACAATTTCTCCCCTTTCCAACAGAATCAATTACATGACCTCTACACTACCCGTTTCTGTATAATTCAAGCAGGCAATGATCCCCGTCGGGTCTTTTTAAAAATGGCGGGTGGGGAAGCGAAACTAATGCGTTGTAGTGACAAGGACAGATGTTGTGGGAAAATTGCTTTTTTTTCACTCGATCTGTCCAACTTATCACCTTATCGCCTCTAAAATGTAAATAAAACACTATAAAGAGTTTATATAATGTGTCATTACATACCTCAAATCAAATCAAATTTTATTTGTCACATACACATGGTTAGCAGATGTTAATGCGAGTGTAGCAAAATGCTTGTGCTTCTAGTTCCGACAATGCAGTAATAACCAACAAGTAATCTAGCTAACAATTCCAAAACTACTGTCTTATACACAGTGTAAGGGGATAAAGAATATGTACATAAGGATATATGAATGAGTGATGGTACAGAGCAGCATAGGCAAGATACAGTAGATGGTATCGAGTACAGTATATACATATGAGATGAGTATGTAAACAAAGTGGCATAGTTAAAGTGGCTAGTGATACATGTATTACATAAGGATGCAGTCGATGATATAGAGTACAGTATATACGTATGCATATGAGATGAATAATGTAGGGTAAGTAACATTATATAAGGTAGCATTGTTTAAAGTGGCTAGTGATATATTTACATAATTTCCCATCAATTCCCATTATTAAAGTGGCTGGAGTAGAGTCAGTGTCAGTGTGTTGGCAGCAGCCACTCAATGTTAGTGGTGGCTGTTTAACAGTCTGATGGCCTTGAGATAGAAGCTGTTTTTCAGTCTCTCGGTCCCAGCTTTGATGCACCTGTACTGACCTCGCCTTCTGGATGATAGCGGGGTGAACAGGCAGTGGCTCGGGTGGTTGATGTCCTTGATGATCTTTATGGCCTTCCTGTAACATCGGGTGGTGTAGGTGTCCTGGAGGGCAGGTAGTTTGCCCCCGGTGATGCGTTGTGCAGACCTCACTATCCTCTGGAGAGCCTTACGGTTGAGGGCGGAGCAGTTGCCGTACCAGGCGGTGATACAGACCGCCAGGATGCTTTCGATTGTGCATCTGTAGAAGTTTGTGAGTGCTTTTGGTGAAAAGCCGACTTTCTTCAGCCTCCTGAGGTTGAAGAGGCGCTGCTGCGCCTTATTCACGATGCTGTCTGTGTGAGTGGACCAATTCAGTTTGTCTGTGATGTGTATGCCGAGGAACTTAAAACTTGCTACCCTCTCCACTACTGTTCCATCGATGTGGATAGGGGGGTGTTCCCTCTGCTGTTTCCTGAAGTCCACAATCATCTCCTTAGTTTTGTTGACGTTGAGTGTGAGGTTATTTTCCTGACACCACACTCCGAGGGCCCTCACCTCCTCCCTGTAGGCCGTCTCGTCGTTGTTGGTAATCAAGCCTACCACTGTTGTGTCGTCCGCAAACTTGATGATTGAGTTGGAGGCGTGCGTGGCCACGCAGTCATGGGTGAACAGGGAGTACAGGAGAGGGCTCAGAACGCACCCTTGTGGGGCCCCAGTGTTGAGGATCAGCGGGGAGGAGATGTTGTTGCCTACCCTCACCACCTGGGGGCGGCCTGTCAGGAAGTCCAGTACCCAGTTGCACAGGGCGGGGTCGAGACCCAGGGTCTCGAGCTTGATGACGAGCTTGGAGGGTACTATGGTGTTGAATGCCGAGCTGTAGTCGATGAACAGCATTCTCACATAGGTATTCCTCTTGTCCAGATGGGTTAGGGCAGTGTGCAGTGTGGTTGAGATTGCATCGTCTGTGGACCAATTTGGGCGGTAAGCAAATTGGAGTGGGTCTAGGGTGTCAGGTAGGTTGGAGGTGATATGGTCCTTGACTAGTCTCTCAAAGCACTTCATGATGACGGAAGTGAGTGCTACGGGCGGTAGTCGTTTAGCTCAGTTACCTTAGCTTTCTTGGGAACAGGAACAATGGTGGCCCTCTTGAAGCATGTGGGAACAGCAGACTGGTATAGGGATTGATTGAATATGTCCGTAAACACACCGGCCAGCTGGTCTGCGCATGCTCTGAGGGCGCGGCTGGGGATGCCGTCTGGGCCTGCAGCCTTGCGAGGGTTAACACGTTTAAATGTCTTACTCACCTCGGCTGCAGTGAAGGAGAGACCGCATGTTTTCATTGCAGGCCGTGTCAGTGGCACTGTATTGTCCTCAAAGCGGGCAAAAAAGTTATTTAGTCTGCCTGGGAGCAAGACATCCTGGTCCGTGACTGGGCTGGATTTCTTCCTGTAGTCTGTGATTGACTGTAGACCCTGCCACATGCCTCTTGTGTCTGAGCCGTTGAATTGAGATTCTACTTTGTCTCTGTACTGACGCTTAGCTTGTTTGATAGCCTTGCGGAGGGAATAGCTGCACTGTTTGTATTCGGTCATGTTACCAGACACCTTGCCCTGATTAAAAGCAGTGGTTCGCGCTTTCAGTTTCACACGAATGCTGCCATCAATCCACGGTTTCTGGTTAGGGAATGTTTTAATCGTTGCTATGGGAACGACATCTTCAACGCACGTTCTAATGAACTCGCACACCGAATCAGCATATTCGTCAATATTGTTCTCTGACGCAATACGAAACATCTCCCAGTCCACGTGATGGAAGCAGTGTGGAGTCAGCTTGGTCAGACCAGCGTTGGACAGACCTCAGCGTGGGAGCCTCTTGTTTTAGTTTCTGTCTGTAGGCAGGGATCAACAAAATGGAGTCGTGGTCAGCTTTTCCGAAAGGGGGGCGGGGCAGGGCCTTATATGCGTCGCAGAAGTTAGAGTAGTGTTAGCGGCTGTAGCTAGCTGTGTACTGTATCTTCGAGCTGTTGCTGTTTTGGGCTGCTTGTATCTTTTCTATCAGTGTGCAGTAGACTGTAGCTGTGAGGGCTGTCTGTAGCTGTGAGGGCCTGACTGGAAAAAAGTGAATCGTTCTAGAGCAGTACGCCCTCTGTTCTGTCCTACTCTGTGCTGCTAGAACCAGCAGTAAGTCCTTCCAGTCACCTACTCCAACCTGTGTCCTTCCACCTACTCCAAACCTGTGTCCTTCCTCCTACTCCAAACCTGTGTCCTTCCACCTACTCCAAACCTGTGTCCTTCCACCTACTCCAAACCTGTGTCCTTCCACCTACTCCAAACCTGTGTCCTTCCACCTACTCCAAACCTGTGTCCTTCCACCTACTCCAAACCTGTGTCCTTCCACCTACTCCAAACCTGTGTCCTTCCACCTACTCCAAACCTGTGTCCTTCCACCTACTCCAAACCTGTGTCCTTCCACCTACTCCAAACCTGTGTCCTTCCACCTACTCCAAACCTGTGTCCTTCCACCTACTCCCAACCTGGGTCCTTCCACCTACTCCCAACCTGCAACCTGTCCTTCCACCTACTCCCAACCTGGGTCCTTCCACCTACTCCCAACCTGGGTCCTTCCACCTACTCCCAACCTGGGTCCTTCCACCTACTCCCTGCAACCTGCGTCCTTCCACCTACTCCCAACCTGGGTCCTTCCACCTACTCCCAACCTGGGTCCTTCCACCTACTCCCAACCTGGTCCTTCCACCTACCTCCCAACCTGCGTCCTTCCACCTACTCCCAACCTGCGTCCTTCCACCTACTCCCAACCTGGGTCCTTCCACCTACTCCCAACCTGGGTCCTTCCACCTACTCCCAACCTGCGTCCTTCCACCTACTCCCAACCTGCGTCCTTCCACCTACTCCCAACCTGCGTCCTTCCACCTACTCCCAACCTGCGTCACAAATGACACACTGCTTCTTAGTGCACTATGTAGGGAATAGGGTGCCATTTGGGATGCAAGACCCAGACAGACATTTACAATATGTGAAGTATGCATGTACGGAATGGTTCCTTACGTCATGGGTGGGCTTGGGGGGTGTGTGCGTGTGTACATGGTGGGCTGGGGTGTGTGTGCATGGTGGGCTGGGGTGTGTGTGTGTGTACATGGTGGGCTGGGGTGTGTGCATGGTGGGCTGGGGTGTGTGTAATGGTGGGCTGGGATTGTGTGTGTGTACATGGTGGGCTGGGATGTGTGTGTGTGTACATGGTGGGCTGGGATGTGTGTGTGTGTACATGGTGGGCTGGGATGTGTGTGTGTGTACATGGTGGGCTGGGATGTGTGTGTGTACATGGTGGGCTGGGGTGTGTGTGTGTACATGGTGGGCTGGGGTGTGTGTGTGTACATGGTGGGCTGGGGTGTGTGTGTGTACATGGTGGGCTGGGGTGTGTGTGTGTACATGGTGGGCTGGGGTGTGTGTGTGTACATGGTGGGCTGGGGTGTGTGTGTGTACATGGTGGGCTGGGGTGTGTGTGTGTACATGGTGGGCTGGGGTGTGTGTGTGTACATGGTGGGCTGGGGTGTGTGTGTGTACATGGTGGGCTGGGGTGTGTGTGCGTACATGGTGGGCTGGGGTGTGTGTGTGGTGGGCTGTGTGTGTGTGTACATGGTGGGCTGGGGTGTGTGTGTGTGTACATGGTGGGCTGGGGTGTGGTTATGGTGGGCTGGGGTGTGGTGTGGTTATGGTGGGCTGGGGTGTGTGTACATGGTGTTGTGTGTGTGTACGTACATGGTGGGCTGGGGTGTGTGTACATGGTGGGCTGGGGTGTGTGTGTGTGTGTGTGTGGGGGGGCTGGTGTGTGTGTACATGGTGGGCTGGGGTGTGTGTGTGTACATGGTGGGCTGGGGTGTGTGTGTGTACATGGTGGGCTGGTGTGTGTGTGTGTGTACATGGTGGGCTGGTGTGTGTGTGTACATGCTGGGGTGTGTGTACATGGTGGGCTGGGTGTGTGTGTGTGTGTGTGTGTGTACATGGTGGGCTGGGGGTGTGTGTGTGTGTGTGTGTGTGTGTGTACATGGTGGGCTGGGGGTGTGTGTGTGTGTGTGTGTACATGGTGGGCTGGGTGTGTGTGTGTGTGTGTGTGTGTGTGTGTACATGGTGGGCTGGGGTGTGTGTGTACATGGTGGGCTGGGTTGTGTGTGTGTGTACATGGTGGACTGGGTTGTGTGTGTGTACATGGTGGGCTGGGTTGTGTGTGTGTACATGGTGGGCTGGGTTGTGTGTGTGTGTACATGGTGGGCTGGGTGTGTGTGTGTGTGTGTGTGTGTGTACATGGTGGGCTGGGTTGTGTGTGTGTGTGTACATGGTGGGCTGGGTTGTGTGTGTGTGTGTACATGGTGGGCTGGGTGTGTGTGTGTGTGTGTGTACATGGTGGGCTGGGTTGTGTGTGTGTGTGTGTACATGGTGGGCTGGGTTGTGTGTGTGTGTGTGTGTACATGGTGGGCTGGGTTGTGTGTGTGTGTGTGTACATGGTGGGCTGGGTTGTGTGTGTGTGTGTGTACATGGTGGGCTGGGTTGTGTGTGTGTGTGTGTACATGGTGGGCTGGGTTGTGTGTGTGTGTGTGTGTGTGTGTACATGGTGGGCTGGGTTGTGTGTGTGTGTGTGTGTGTGTGTACATGGTGGGCTGGGTTGTGTGTGTGTGTGTGTGTGTACATGGTGGGCTGGGTTGTGTGTGTGTGTACATGGTGGGCTGGGTTGTGTGTGTGTGTACATGGTGGGCTGGGTTGTGTGTGTGTGTGTGTACATGGTGGGCTGGGTTGTGTGTGTGTACATGGTGGGCTGGGTTGTGTGTGTGTGTGTGTGTACATGGTGGGCTGGGTTGTGTGTGTGTGTACATGGTGGGCTGGGGTGTGTGTGTACATGGTGGGCTGGGTTGTGTGTGTGTGTGTGTGTGTGTGTGTGTGTACATGGTGAGCTGGGTTGTGTGTGTGTGTATGTACATGGTGGGCTGGGGTGTGTGTGTACATGGTGGGCTGGGTTGTGTGTGTGTGTGTGTGTGTGTACATGGTGGGCTGGGTTGTGTGTGTGTGTGTGGGCTGGGTTGTGTTTGTGTGTGTGTGTGTGTGGGCTGGGTTGTGTGTGTGTGTACATGGTGGGCTGGGTTGTGTGTGGTGTGTGTACATGGTGGGCTGGGTTGTGTGTGTGTGTGTGTGTGTACATGGTGGGCTGGGGTGTGTGTGTGTGTGTGTGTGTACATGGTGGGCTGGGTGTGTGTGTGTGTGTGTGTGTGTGTGTGTGTGTGTGTGTGTGTGTGTGTGTACATGGTGGGCTGGGTTGTGTGTGTGTGTGGTGGGCTGGGTTGTGTTTGTGTGTGTGTGTGTGTGGGCTGGGTTGTGTGTGTGTGTACATGGTGGGCTGGGTTGTGTGTGTGTGTGTACATGGTGGGCTGGGTTGTGTGTGGTGTGTGTGTACATGGTGGGCTGGGGTGTGTGTGTGTGTGTGTGTGTGTGTGTACATGGTGGGCTGGGTTGTGTGTGTGTGTGTACATGGTGGGCTGGGTTGTGTGTGTGTGTGTGTGTACATGGTGGGCTGGGTTGTGTGTGTACATGCTGGGGTGTGTGTGTGTGTGTGTGTGTACATGGTGGCTGGGTTGTGTGTGTGTGTGTGTGTGTGTGTACATGGTGGGCTGGGGGTGTGTGTGTGTGTGTGTGTGTACATGGTGGGCTGGGGGTGTGTGTGTGTGTGTGTACATGGTGGGCTGGGTGTGTGTGTGTGTGTGTGTGTGTGAGTGTGTACATGGTGGGCTGGGGTGTGTGTGTACATGGTGGGCTGGGTTGTGTGTGTGTGTACATGGTGGACTGGGTTGTGTGTGTGTGTACATGGTGGGCTGGGTTGTGTGTGTGTACATGGTGGGCTGGGTTTTGTGTGTGTGTGTGTGTGTACATGGTGGGCTGGGTTTTGTGTGTGTGTGTGTACATGGTGGGCTGGGTTGTGTGTGTGTGTGTGTGTGTACATGGTGGGCTGGGTTGTGTGTGTGTGTGTACATGGTGGGCTGGGTTGTGTGTGTGTGTGTGTGTGTGTACATGGTGGGCTGGGTTGTGTGTGTGTGTGTGTACATGGTGGGCTGGGTTGTGTGTGTGTGTGTGTACATGGTGGGCTGGGTTGTGTGTGTGTGTGTGTACATGGTGGGCTGGGTTGTGTGTGTGTGTGTGTACATGGTGGGCTGGGTTGTGTGTGTGTGTGTGTGTGTACATGGTGGGCTGGGTTGTGTGTGTGTGTGTGTACATGGTGGGCTGGGTTGTGTGTGTGTGTGTGTACATGGTGGGCTGGGTTGTGTGTGTGTGTGTGTGTACATGGTGGGCTGGGTTGTGTGTGTGTGTGTGTGTACATGGTGGGCTGGGTTGTGTGTGTGTGTGTGTACATGGTGGGCTGGGTTGTGTGTGTGTGTGTGTGTACATGGTGGGCTGGGTTGTGTGTGTGTACATGGTGGGCTGGGTTGTGTGTGTGTGTGTGTACATGGTGGGCTGGGTTGTGTGTGTGTGTGTGTACATGGTGGGCTGGGTTGTGTGTGTGTGTGTGTGTGTGTGTGTGTACATGGTGGGCTGGGTTGTGTGTGTGTGTGTGTACATGGTGGGCTGGGTTGTGTGTGTGTGTGTGTGTACATGGTGGGCTGGGTTGTGTGTGTGTGTGTGTGTGTGTACATGGTGGGCTGGGTTGTGTGTGTGTGTGTGTGTGTGTGTACATGGTGGGCTGGGTTTTGTGTGTGTACATGGTTGGCTGGGTTGTGTGTGTGTGTGTGTGTGTGTGTGTGTGTGTGTGTGAACATGGTGGGCTGGGGTGTGTGTGTGTGTGTGTACATGGTGGGCTGGGGTGTGTGTGTGTGTGTGTGTACATGGTGGGTTGTGTGTGTGTGTGTGTGTGTACATGGTGGGCTGGGTTGTGTGTGTGTGTGTGTACATGGTGGGCTGGGGTGTGTGTGTGTGTGTGTGTACATGGTGGGTTGTGTGTGTGTGTGTGTGTGTGTGTGACATGGTGGGCTGGGTTGTGTGTGTGTACATGGTGGGCTGGGTTGTGTGTGTGTGTACATGGTGGGCTGGGTTGTGTGTGTGTGTACATGGTGGGCTGGGTTGTGTGTGTGTGTGTACATGGTGGGCTGGGTTGTGTGTGTGTGTGTGTGTGTGTGTGTGTGTGTGTGTGTGTGTGTACATGGTGGGCTGGGTTGTGTGTGTGTGTGTGTGTGTGTGTGTGTGTGTGTGTGTGTGTGTGTGTACACATGGTGGGCTGGGTTGTGTGTGTGTGTGTACATGGTGGGCTGGGTTGTGTGTGTGTGTGTGTACATGGTGTGCTGGTGGGCTGCTGCTGTATCCTGGAGCCAGCTGCCCAGACCGACACCAAGGACCTGCGAGAGCGAAGAGGGGATGATCAGAGGACCTGGTGTCTTGTCCAAACTTTCTGTGTGTTTAACAGCGGCAACCGGGTAAAATAACTTGGAGAAACCGGTATATTATTATCATTTATTTCTATGAACAGCTTGAGGTGAAATGGAACTGTTATATGCCATGTCTAAATCTGGCTTCTCACAGCCTTCTTTACTAACTGCATGATCAATCATCAACGCTCAGTGTGTGTCTGAGTGAGTGTGTGTGTGCTGTTGTACTTGCCTATCGTATTTACTATGTTGTTTAAGCATATTTTTTTATACTGAAACTTTACACGCCACCTTGAACTGCAGTTGGTAGGCCTATGGCAGGGCTGCCCAACCCTCTTCCTGGAGATCTACTGTCCTGTAGGTTTTCGGTCCAACCCTAATTTAGCATATCTGATGAAAATCCCAAATGTATTTATTTTTTGGATGTCAGATGTTGATTGATTGATTGAATTAATTATCATAACATTCCTATGAATAGCCTATGCCTTCGTTAACAAATAACACCTTGCGAGATTATCAATGTCTTCATTGCTTTAGAATTACTGTTATGCTAACGAATTATACAAATGATACTTTAGAATTACTGTTATGCTAACAAATGATACTTTAGAATTACTGTTAGGCTAACGAATGATACAAATGATACTTTAGAATTACTGTTAGGCTAACGAATGATACAAATGATACTTTAGAATTACTGTTAGGCTAACGAATGATACAAATGATACTTTAGAATTACTGTTAGGCTAACGAATGATACAAATGATACTTTAGAATTACTGTTAGGCTAACGAATGATACAAATGATACTTTAGAATTACTGTTAGGCTAACGAATGATACAAATGATACTTTAGAATTACTGTTAGGCTAACGAATGATACAAATGATACTTTAGAATTACTGTTAGGCTAACGAATGATACTTTAGAATTACTGTTAGGCTAACGAATGATACAAATGATACTTTAGAATTACTGTTATGCTAGGCTAACAAATGATACGAATGCCATTGGAACATTTTAGATTTGATGTATAATAACACATTGGAATGGCATATGATTATGTCCCATTGGTTTTATATGCTTTAGAATGACACTTCTGGTTTTGGCTGGAATTACCGGGTTACCTGGGAGAATAGTTATTTATTTTCAGAATGGAACATTTGGAAGATATTGAGGGGAGGGGGGCTGTGGAATATTGTCCTTGTGTAGTACTGGATGGCTTTCTTTCTCCTTGCTGGACTGGATCATTTCAGAATGGCTGTGTGTGTGTGTGTTCTTGTCTGTTTGTGTGCTTGTCTTTGTCTGTGTGTGCTGTGAGTCATAGATCAAATATTTTCCTTGCTATGATTTGGTTAGAGCCTTACCTCAGAGGGCCCCTACGTGTCTTAGCCCCACCCTTGCCGGCAGAGATGCCTCCTGAGTGGTCGGTCCCAGTGATTGACATAGCCTTTGGCTCCTCTGGCCCTTCCCTCCAGTCATATGACTTAAGGCGTCAGTAGGGTTGCAAAGGGTCAAAAACTTTCCAGAAATGTTCCATGACAAGTTAAGCCCGGGAATTTTGCTTAAATTCCTCAAAAAGTTAGCTTAACAGTGAACCTTTTTTGTGGGATGCACATAAAGGCAATTCTAGGTATTGTGACATATTTTGGTTAAACTATCCCAAATTCATTGGAATTGCGACCCTCTGCATGCACAGTGCATTCTTCCATCACATTTACAGCTGATTCTCAATATCTAAATGAGATGCTATTGAGCCCACTAATGAGATGCTACTAATGAGATGCTATTGAGCCCACACTACTGCACTGTCTGAGCCAAGGACTACATGCTTTCTGGTAAGTTTTGATACAAAATACTGGGTGGGGTGAATATATTTTATGACATGATTTTTTTATTAATTTGTAAATAGTATCCTACAGCAAAGTGTGTTTTAAAATAATTTAACTTAACAATTTCTGCTAGTTGCTATCATGTGGGTTTTAGCTTGCTTGAGCCTGAGTGTTAATTCACCTCTTTCCATACATGTTTCATTTAAAAACATTTATCTTACAAAGGAGTTGTTTTAATCTAACTGCTTAACTATTTATCTGGACATGGAATTGTATTATTATTACTGTTTTCCTCTAATCTTTACAGGATAAAGCCACGGGCGCTATCTGATGTGTGGAGACCTTTCACTGCAGCTAATGTAGAAGGAAAAGCTGTGTACATTTGCAAATACTGTTCCAAATCATATGTGAAGAATGCGACAAATGATGCAGAATCATCTGGCCAAGTGCATAAAGTTCCCTCAGGGCTCACAACAAGCAATCTCTACTTCTATTCAAGGTGAAAATGATGAATCAGACACCTTATCGATAGCAACAGCTCATGGTCTTCCTGGAATCAGAAGTTTTTTTGATTCAATGGAGGAACGTAGTCAGAGAAATGCTGACGCATACACAGCTCGAGCAAGATATTCAACTGGTTCACGTCTGATGCTCACAGGCAATGTGTGTTGGAAGAGATTTCTGAATGTTCTTCGCCCAGCATACATGCTTTAATCTACTCATTTGCTGGATGCAGTTCAACAGAGTTCAACTGAAGGTCAAACAAATCATAGCAAAGCAGACTGTATTGCAATAATCTCTGATGGATGGACAAATGTTCGTGGGCAAGGAATAATTAACATAATCTCCACCCCTCAACTAGTATTCTACAAGAGCACAGACACAAGGGACAACAGACACACCGGTTTCTACTTTGCAGTTGAGCTGAAGGCAGTCATCTATGACCTTGGACCACAGAAGGTATTTGCACTGGTGACAGACAATGCTGCAAACATGTTGGCTGCTTGGTCTAAAGTGGAGGAGTCCTACCCTCACATCACACCCATTGGCTGTGCTGCTCATGCATTTATTCTGCTCCTCAAGGACATGGCACTGAAAACAATGGATACAGTCTACATGAGAGTCAAGGAAATGGTTAGGTATGTGAAGGGTCATCAAGTTGTAGCAGCAATCTACCTCACCAAGCAAAGTGAGAAGAATTAAGAGCACCACATTGAAGCTGCCCAGCATCATCTGTTGGGGTGGTGTTGTCATCATGTTTGACAGTCTCCTGGAGGGGAAGGAGTCTCTCCAAGAAATGTCCATATCACAGTCTGCTGATATGGACAGCCACATCAAGAGGATCCTCCTGGATTATGTAAGCAGCCTGAAACTCCTGAAACCTATAGCAGTAGCCATTGCACGGATTGAGGGAGACAATGCCATCCTGTCTGATGTTCAGATTCTGCTTGTAAGATAATAAATATGTACTGCCCTGCCCACTTCACTGTTGCTCCAAGCAGAGGAAACTGCAGTTCTGAAATACATCAAAAAAATGTGAAGACTTCTGCCTGAAGCCCATACACACCGCAGCATACATGTTGGACCCCAAGTATTCTGGCAAGAGCATCGTGTCTAGGGCAGAGATCAACAAGGCCTATGGTGTCATCACTACCGTGTCTCGCCACCTTGGCCTGGATGAGGGCAAGGTTCTTGTCAGTCTGTTGAAGTACACATCCAAGTTAGGGCTTTGGGATGGAGATGCAATATGGCAGTCGTGCCAACATATCTCATCAGCCACCTGGTGGAAGGGACTTTGTGGATCTGAGGCTCTTTCCCCTGTTGCCTCCAAATCCCACCAACATCATCCGCCTCAGTGCAACAGGTCCTTGTTTGGGAACACACACACCAAAGCACGCAACAGGCTGACCAATACAAGGGTTGAAAAATTGGGGGCCATCCGGACGAATTTGAGGCTTTTTGAGCCTGACAACGAGCCATCCTCAACAAGGTTGGAAAGTGACCGTGAAGATCAGGCCTCAGTCTGATGTTCAAGAGGTGGACATTGAGGAGGTCCAGGGAGAAGACATGGAAGCTTGAGAGGAAGACAACCAAAGCTTTAGTTTCTAGACTATCATTTTACAGATGTATGTTGAAAACGTTTTTGGGAGATGCGATGGATCATTGGGATCATTAAATATTCCCTTTCTTTTGTTCAGTGAAATCATCATGTGACGAGTCAACTCATTTAATTAAACAATTTAATTAAACTAGTTCGTAACTATGTTTTTATTGCTATTGGAAGGATTTAATCATTTGCAATTGTCTACTTATAACATAAAAGGTGTTTGTTCCATATGGTAATATATCCAATGCAAAAGAAATCTACATTTAATATTTATAACATAAGGTGTTTTCCATATGGTAATATATCCAATGCCAAATAAATCTACATTTAAATGGTATTAATATAAATTTGCATATATTCCCGTTAATTCCCACGGAAAGTTTCCACCTCTGAATATTCCCCAAAATGTGCAACGCTAGGCGTCAGCATGCTTCAGTTCGGCTATCGGCTCCCTCAAAAGACATTCCCTTGAAAAAAAATAAAACAGGATATTACCCCGCGACAGTAGAGGATTGGTGAGCTGGTACTAGCCATCTACGGCCAAACAAGGATGGGACGGCACACCCAAACAAGGAAGACATGCGCGGGAGAATGAAATAGTTTCCCCAGAGAGACACTTGACTGGCGAATTTAATTTCTGAGAAATTCCTGGGATCTACTAGATTTGCTGTACCTAGCAACAGACATGCATGTGTTCGGGAAAGTATTCAGACTCCTTCACTTTTTCCACATTTTGTTACGTTACAGCCTTATTCTAAAATGGATTTAAAAAAAATCCCTAATCTATTGACACACCCCAAAATGACAAAGCAAAAACAGGCCTTCATACATTTTCTTAAGTAATTTTTTAGAACTGAAATATTACATGTACATATGTATTCAGACCCTTTACTCAGTACTTTCTTGAAGCACATTTTGGCAGCGATTACAGCCTCAAGTTTTATTGGTTATGACGCTACAAGCTTTGCACACCTGTGTTTGGGGAGTTTCTCACATTTCTTCTCTGCAGATCCTCTCAAGCTCTGTCAGGTTGGATGGGGAGCGTTGCTGCACAGCTATTTTCTGGTCTCTCCATAGATGTTCGATTGGGTTCGGGCTCTGGCTGGGCCACTCAAGGTCATTCAGAGACTTGTCCCGAAGCCCATCCTGCGTTGTCTTAGCTGTGTGCTTAGGGTCGTTATCCTGTTGGAAGGTGAACCTTTGCCCCAGTCTGAGAACCTGCTCCAGAGTGCTCAGGACTTCATCAAGGATCTCTCTGTACTTTGCTCTGTTCATCTTTCCATTGATCCTGACTAGTCTTCCAGTCCCTGACACTGAAACGCATTCTCATAGCATGATGCTTCCACCACCATGCTTCACCGAAGGGATAATAATGGCTAGATGATGAGCGGTGCCTGGTTTCCTCCATACATGACACTTTGCATTTATGCCAAAGAGTTCAATCTTGGTTTCATCAAACCTGAGAATCTTGTTTCTCATGGTTCGAAAGTCCTTTAGGTGTCTTTTGGCAAACTCCAAGCTGGCTGTCATGTAACTTTTACTGAGGAGTGTCTTCCTTCTCTGGTGCTGCAGAGATGGTTGTCCTTCTGGAAGGTTCTCCCATCTCTAGAGGAACTCTGGAGCCCTGTCAGTTAAACAGCCACCACTAACATTGAGTGGCTGCTGCCAACACACTGACTCATCTCCAGCCACTTTAATAATGGGAATTGATGGGAAATTATGTAAAATATATCACTAGCCACTTTAAACAATGCTACCTAATATAATGTTTACATACCCTACATTATTCATCTCATATGTATACGTATATACTGTACTCTACATCATCTACTGCATCCTTATGTAATACATGTATCACTAGCCACTTTAACTATGCCACTTTGTTTACATACTCATCTCATATGTATATACTGTACTCGATACCATCTACTGTATCTTGCCTAAGCTGCTCTGTACCATCACTCATTCATATATCTTTATGTACATATTCTTTATCCCCTTACACTGTGTATAAGACAATAGTTTTTTTTCTTTTGGAATTGTTAGTTAGATTACTCGTTGGTTATTACTGCATTGTCGGAACTAGAAGCACAAGCATTTCGCTACACTCGCATTAACATCTGCTAACCATGTGTATGTGACAAATAAAAATTGATTTGATTTGATTTTGACCATCGGGTTCTTGGTCACCTTCCTGACCAAGGTGCTTCTACTCCGATTGCTAAGTTAGGCAGGGCGGCCAGCTCTAGGAAGAGTCTTGGTGGTTCCACACTTCTTCCATTTAAGAATGATGAACTCCACTGTGTTCTTGGGGACCTTCAATGCTGCAGACATTTTTTTGGTACACTTCCCAAGATCTGTGCCTCCACACAATCTTGTCTCGGAGCTCTACGGACAATTCCTTCGACCTCCGCTTGGTTTTAGCTCTGACATGCTATGACACGTGGGACCTTAATCTCGACAGGTGTGTGTGTGTGTGTGTGTGTGTGTGTGTGTGTGTGCCTTTCCAAATCATGTCCAATCAATTGATGTTACCATAGGTGGGCTCCAAGTTGTAGAAACATCTCAAGGATGATCAATGGAAACCGGATGCACCTGAGCTCAATTTCGAGTGTCATAGCAAAGGGTCTGAATACCCTTTGGGGCGGCAGGTAGTCTAGTGGTTAGCGCATTGGGCCCCGAGCTGACAAGATAAAAATCTGTCCTTCTGCCCCTGAAAAAGGCAGTTAACTGTTCCTCGGCTGTCATTGTAAATAAGAATTTGTTCTTAACTGACTTGCCTAGGTAAATAAAGCTTAAATCCTGCCAGGTAGCACAACTCCAACTCCTCATGTTTTCCTGGGAGATGCAGCTTTCCCCCAACATGAGAACATCGTGCGCCCTTATCCAGGTATGTTGATAATAGAATGTTGGAATCAATTTCCCTTGTTACTGCATACATGAATGAACCTCTGAGAAATGCCATTTTTATCAAGGCTTTTGGAATATGGTATGTTTTTTTGGGGGGGGGGTTTACTGAAATATACACTATATATCTGACATTCAATTTTTACCTCTCATTCACAGGTGTCCATCTCAATAAACCTGGGCATACCTGGAACTTTTCACTCTCGTTGACGGAGAGTCAAGAGAAAGCATTCGGCATCATGGCTGCAAGGATGAGGATTCTTGATGGCCGCACAGACTCAGTTCTTTGTGAGCCAGTAGAGTTTTAACCTGATTCTGGGAGGTCTGTGTGCAGTCATTTAGATTGAACTACACCACAGGTAGAAAGCCTGTGGCACAGCTCTTCTGTACATTGTCAGCACTTGATATTCAAATAGAATGCATTGAAGCACCTTGAACAAATGCCAACAGAGTTTTTTTCAGCACACAAATAAACCTTTATTCTTACTTCTGGAAGTAAACCACAATAAAAGTGTCTGCTGATGACCGACATGAAAACAAGTGAATAAAGTGTAAGTGTAGTTACACATTTCTGAATATAAATATTTTGTGAACAATAGAAATGTCTTTGAAAAGACATGTAAATAACAAGTGTCTTTGGAATAAAATTAAAGTTTCTAGTTTCTGACTCCTGAGATGTCTGAACAACAGAACAAGTTGTTAATTTCACTGTGGTCTCAGTCGTGTGGTCTGTGTCCTCTTGAAGTCATGCAGCTGGGGATCGAGTTCTGAAGTTTTGGCCAGTGTTCATCCATGAAATCAGCTATAGGTGCCAGGACCCTCTGGAGAGGATGAGAAGAGGAGGGGGGATTAGGAGTGTCTGGAGAGAGGATGAGAAGGGGGGGGGGTTAGGAGTGTCTGGAGAGAGGATGAGAAGGGGGGTTAGGAGTGTCTGGAGGGGGATGAGAAGGGGGGTTAGGAGTGTCTGGAGAGAGGATGAGAAGGGGGTTTAGGAGTGTCTGGAGTGAGGATGAGAAGGGGGTTAGGAGTGTCTGGAGTGAGGATGAGAAGGGGGGTTAGGAGTTGAGAAAGGGGGATTAGGAGTGTCTGGAGTGAGGATGAGAAGGGGGGATTAGGAGTGTCTGGAGTGAGGATGAGAAGGGGGTTAGGAGTGAGGATGAGAAAGGGGGATTAGGAGTGTCTGGAGTGAGGATGAGAAAGGGGGGATTAGGAGTGTCTGGAGAGAGGATGAGAAGGGGGTTTAGGAGTGTCTGGAGAGGATGAGAAGGGGGGTTAGGAGTGTCTGGAGTGAGGATGAGAAGGGGGGTTAGGAGTGAGGGGAGTGTCTGGACTGAGGATGAGAAAGGGGGGATTAGGGCATGTCTGGAGAGAGGATGAGAAGGGGGGGTTAGGAGTGTCTGGAGAGAGGATGAGAAGAGGGGGGATCTCCACTGTGGAGTAGCCTTTCTACCGGCATCTCCACTGTGGAGTAGCCTTCACTGTGGAGTAGCCTTTCCACTGTGGCCTTTATGTATTTTCTTTGCCTTGACGAACTTGTTGCGAATCCTACCCCATTTTTAGAATAAGTGGTTGGGTCGGACCACAGCGTCTCTGCAATCTCTTTCCATGAATTGGCATTTACATGCATGTTTTTATATAATGCATGGCTAGAATCGTACTGGTGAAGGTACTTTTGTACCTCCTCGGTCAATCGATGCTCCAAGTTGTCGTTCCACATGTTGAACCCACACTGAATGTCGGGCTGAATCAACAAGAAGCAGAAACTCGCGTCACCCTCTACAGTTGACCAATCACGGACGAAGGGGCGTAGACTTCGGCTTCCGAACTTTGACTCGCCCTTGAGCAAAAATGTGTGTGCCCGAACACCCGAAAAAACCCTAACCGATCTCCAAAACGAACAAAAATGTCAGAAAATGTTGTCATAAAATATGCACAAACTCTTCTGAACTGTTTTGGCTGGGAAGCATGTGGCCGCCTTTAGCCTCTCTTAAATTGGCCTTTCTATTCTAAGTCTAGAACTCTGGGCCCTTAGTTTCACTAAACAATAGACATCAATGGTGACTAGGAATCCATTGTACTGAATTGATATCAGATTTGGATTGCCTGGCTGCCTGTAAGATTGAATCGGCTCTGGGGCTCTTGGATTGGGGTGCATGTTCATTCTGTGATGGTGTGTGTGTGTGTACAATAGTCTATGAGTGTGAGTGAGAGAGAACTTATTGATTTTGGCCCTATATCCCTTCTCCTGAAAATCCCTTTTGATTGCTTCTGCTCTGCTCTCTGTCTCCCTCTCTGTCTCTCACCTTCTCTAATGAAACTCCAAATGAGCTGGATCATGCTTCAACTGGTTTCTGGTCCCCACCCCTCTCTGTCCCCCTCAGTCGATCTTTCCTTCAGGGGGGTTATAGAGAGAGGGGAAAGAGGTGGTTATAGAGGATAGCGGGGGTTATAGAAAAGAGGGGAGTGGGGAGAGAGAGGGTGTTATAGAGAAGAGGGTTATAGAGAAACACACCAGTCCAGGCAGGGTTCTATATCCCTATTTATTCCTAAGTGAGCCAGGTACCTGCAGTGTCACAAGGTGTCTTCACTGTTTTCCTGGAAAACCAATCCCTGTAGTATCTAATCCTCTTGTTTGTCTCGATTCTCTGGTTTAATATGTCGTGCCCTAACCTCACCCTAAATTCTGAGCGAAACACAGGTGTCACAACTATGAGGCGTGGCTCTAAATCGAGGCGGGAGAGGGTCATCACTAGTTAACACAGCCACAAAGTAGAAAATTACAGACACCGACATCATACCAAAGCAATTTTGCATATGTAGGTCATTTTTGGTGATTAGCCTACACAATATTCATTTGTGCATTAAACAATAGGCTACAGAGCGGCACGGAATATATGAAAGCAAAACGGCATAGAAAAAGACACTTTCATCTATACCGTTTTATTTGAACCAAAACTACAACAGCCAAAGTGGATATGATGCAACTTCCACCAAGCTAGTGGATCCTCTTGGCTGTCTACCAAAGGAGTAAACATGTAGCTATTCATCTCTGCTTCCCGTAGTGACACAGCGGGGACAGATGTTGAAGCTGCTGTGACGCTTCCCTTGAAAAAGCTCCACAAAGACTTCCTGGGCCTTTTATTTTCTCCTATGGTGCACTAACTGGTGAGGTTCTGTCCTCACTGTGGGCCTCTCCACCGGTGAGGTTCTGTCCTCACTGTGGGCCCCTCCACAGGTGGGGTTCTGTCCTCACTGTGGGCCCCTCCACAGGTGGGGTTCTGTCCTCACTGTGGGCCTCTCCACCGGTGAGGTTCTGTCCTCACTGTGGGCCCCTCCACAGGTGGGGTACTGTCCTCACTGTGGGCCCCTCCACAGGTGGGGTTCTGTCCTCACTGTGGGCCTCTCCACCGGTGAGGTTCTGTCCTCACTGTGGGCCCCTCCACAGGTGGGGTTCTGTCCTCACTGTGGGCCCCTCCACAGGTGGGGTTCTGTCCTCACTGTGGGCCCCTCCACAGGTGGGGTTCTGTCCTCACTGTGGGCCCCTCCACAGGTGGGGTTCTGTCCTCACTGTGGGCCCCTCCACAGGTGGGGTTCTGTCCTCACTGTGGGCCCCTCCACAGGTGGGGTCCTGTCCTCACTGTGGGCCCCTCCACCGGTGAGGTTCTGTCCTCACTGTGGGCTGTGGATGCTTTGTGGCTGTGGATGCTAGTGGAAACCGAGCGGGAGCGAGCTTGCAACAGTTGTATTATACTGAACAAATACATACACGCAATACACAACATATAAGGAAATCAGTCAATTGAAATAAATTATTTAGGCACCAAATCTATGGATTTCACACGACTGGGCAGGGGTGCAGCCATGGGTGGGCCTGGCAGGGCATTGGCCAACCCACTTGGCAGCCAGGCACACCCACTGGGGAGACAGGTCCAGCCAATCAGAATGAGTTTTCCCCCACAAGGGTTTTCTTACAGGCCGAAATACTCCTCAGCACTGTGTCCCCTCAGGCCAGTCTACTACCACATATCTACAACATAAAATACATGTGTATAGTGCGTATGTTATCGTGTGTATGCATGTGTCTGTGCCTGTCTCTTCACAGTCTCCGCTACACCTCCAATATTAATTTTCACAAAGTCTGCTGCCTCAGTTTGTATGATGCCAATTTGCATATACTCAAGAATGTTATGAAGAGTGATCAGATGAATTGCAATTAATTGCAAAGTTCCTCTTTGCCATGCAAATTAACTGAATCCCCCAAAAAATATTTCCACTGCATTTCAGCCCTGCCACAAAAGGACCAGCCGACATCATGTCAGTGATTCTCTCATTAACACAGTGTTGACGAGGACAAGGCTGGAGATCACTCTGTCATGGTGATTGAGTTCGAATAACAGACTGGAAGCTTCAAAAGGGGGGTGGTGCTTGGAATCATTGTTCTTCCTCTGTCTCCCATGGTTACCTGCAAGGAAACACGTGCGTCATCATTGCTTTGCACAAAAAGGGCTTCACAGGTAAGGATATTGCTGCCAGTAAGATTGCACCAAAATCAACCATTTATCAGATCATCAAGAACCTCAAGGAGAGTGGTTCAATTGTTGTGAAGAAGGCTTCAGGGCGCCCAAGAAAGTCCAGCAAACAAGCGCCAGGACCGTCTCCTAAAGTTGATTCAGCTGCGGGATCGGGGCACCACCAGTACAGAGCTTGCTCAGGAATGGCAGCAGGCAGGTGTGAGTGCATCTGCACGCACAGTGAGGCAAAGGACTTTGGAGGATGGCCTGGTGTCAAGAAGGGCAGCAAAGAAGCCACTTCTCTCCAGGAAAATCATAAGGGACAAACTGATATTCTGCAAAAGGTACAGGGATTGGACTGCTGAATCCCCTTTCTGATTGTTTGGGGCATCCGGAAAAAAGCTTGTCCGTAGAAGACGAGGTGAGCGCTACCATCAGTCCTGTGTCATGCCAACAGTAAAGCATCCTGAGACCATTCATGTGTGGGGTTGCTTCTCAGCCAAGGGAGTGGGCTCACTCACAATTTTGCCTAAGAACACAGCCATGAATAAAGAATGGTACCAACACATCCTCCGAGAGTAACTTCTCCCTACCATCCAGGAACAGTTTGCTGACGAACAATTCCTTTTCCGGCATGATGGAGTACCTTGCCATAAGGCAAAAGTGATAACTAAGTGGCTCGGGGAATAAAACATCAATATTTTAGTTCCATGGCCAGAAACTCCCCAGACCTTAAACCCATTGAGAACTTGTGGTCAATCCTCAAGAGGCGGGTGGACAAACAAAAACCCACAAATTCTGACAAACTCCAAGCATTGATTATGCAAGAATGGGCTGCCATCAGTCAGGATGTGGCCCAGAACTTAATTGACATCATGTCAGGGTGGATTGCAGAGGTCTTGAAAAAGAAGGGTCAACACTGCAAATATTGACTCTTTGCATCAACTTCATGTAATTGTCAATAAAAGCCTTTGACACTTATGAAATGCTTGTAATTATACTTCAGTATTCCATAGTAACATCTGACAAAAATATCTAAAGACACTGAAGCAGCCAACTTTGTGGAAATTAATATTTGTGTCATTCTCAAAACTTTTGGCCATGACTGTAGTACTGTGCACCTCCCATAGTCTGTTCTGGACTTGGGGACTGTGAAGAGATCTCTGGTGGCATATCTTGTGGGGTATGCATGGGTGTCTGAGCTGTGTGCCAGTAGTTTAGACAGACAGCTCGGTGCATTCAACATGTCAATACCTCTCACAAATACAAGTAGTGATTAAGTCAATCTCTCCTCCACTTTGAGTCAGGAGAGATTGACATGCATAAACTCCCTCTTTGTGGTACCTGACCACACATCTGAACAGATGTCCAGGTGCGACAAAACTAGGGCCTGTAGGACCTGCCTTGTTGATAGTGCTGTTAAGATGGTCGAACAGCGCTTTATTATGAACGGACTTCTCCCCATTTTTAGTTTCTGTTATATCAATATGTTTTGACAATGACAGTTTACGATCCAGGGTTACTCCAAGCAGTTTAGTCTCCTCAACCTGCTCAATTTCCACATGATTCATTACAA
Organism: Oncorhynchus tshawytscha; assembly: GCF_018296145.1. Lineage (NCBI taxonomy): Eukaryota > Metazoa > Chordata > Actinopteri > Salmoniformes > Salmonidae > Oncorhynchus > Oncorhynchus tshawytscha. The sequence continues at coordinate 13,839,211 of NC_056436.1, read as the reverse complement.
GATTTAGTTGAGGTTTAGGGTTTAGTGAGTGATTTGTCCCAAATACAATGCTTTTAGTTTTTGAAATATTTAGGACTAACTTATTCCTTGCCACCCATTCTGAAATAATTTGCAGCTCTTTGCTGTAGTAGTGGCATGTCGTTAGTAAAGATTGAAAAAAGTAATGGGCCTAAACAGCTGCCCTGGGGAATTCTTGATTCTACATGGACAATGTTGGAGAGGCTTCCATTTAAGAATACCCTCTGTGTTCTGTTAGACAGGTAACTCTTTATCCACAATTTAGCAGAGGGTGTAAAGCCATAACACATATGTTTTTCCAGCAGCTGACTATGGTTGGTAATGTCAAAAGCCACACTGAAGTCTAACAAAACAGCCCCCACAATCTTTTTATCATCAATATCTCTCCGCCAATTATCAGTAATTTGTTTAAGTGCTGTGCTTGTTGAATGTCCTTCCCTATAAGCGTGCTCAAAGTCTGTTGTCAATTTGTTTACAGTAAAATAGCATTGTATCTGCTCAAACACCAATCCAAGGGGATTTAACAGTTTTTACAGTACTTTTCATAATGGGTACATGCTTATCAGTAACTGGAATAAGTAGTTTCATAAATGTGTCATGTGCAGCATCTGACTGCTCCTCATTACACGCCACGATATGGCTACTATATTGTGATCACTACATCCGATGGATGTGGATATTGTTTTAAAGGACATTTCTGCAGCATTTGTAAAGATGTGATCAATACTAGAGGTCGACCGATTCTGATTTTTCAGAGCCGATACCGATTATTGGAGGACAAAAAAAAAGTTGAATACCGATTAATTGGCCGATTTTGAAATGTATTTGTAATAATGACAATTACAACAATACTGAATGAACACTTATTTTAACTTAATATAATACATGAATAAATTCAATTTAGCCTCAAATAAATAATGAAACATGTTCAATTTGGTTTAAATAATGCAAAAACAAAGTGTTGGAGAAGAAAGTAAAAGTGCAATATGTGCCATGTAAGAAAGTTTAAGTTCCTTGCTCAGAACATGAGAACATATGAAAGCTGGTGGTTCCTTTTAACATGAGTCTTCAATATTCCCAGGTAAGAAGTTTTAGGTTGTAGTTATTATAGGAATTATAGGACTATTTCCCTCTATACCATTTGTATTTCATATACCTTTGACTATGTTCTTATAGGAACTTTAGTATTGTCAGTGTAACAGTATAGCTTCCGTCCCTCTCCTCGCTCCTACCTGGGCTCGAACCAGGAACACATCGACAACAGCCACCCTAGAAGCAGCGTTACCCATGCAGAGCAAGGGGAACAACCACTCCAAGTCTCAGAGCGAGTGACGTTTGAAACGCTATTAGCACGCACCCGGCTAACTAGCTAGCCATTTCACATCGGTTACACCAGCCTAATCTCGGGAGTTGATAGGCTTGAAGTCATAAACAGCTGCTGGCAAACGCACGAAAGTGCTGTTTCAATGAATGCTTACGAGTCTGCTGGAGCCTACCATCGCTCAGTCAGACTGCTTTATCAAATCATAGACTTGGTTATAACCTGATAACACACAGAAATACGAGCCGGAGGTCATTAATATGGCCGAATCCGGAAACTATCATCTCGAAAACGAGACATTTATTCTTTCAGTGAAATACGGAACCGTTCCGTATTTTATCTAACGGGTGGCATCCATAAGTCTAAATATTCCTGTTATATTGCACAACCTTCAATGTTATGTCATAATTACGTAAAATTCTGGCAAATTAGGCGGCCCAAACTGTTGCATATACACTGACTCTCCGTGCAATGAACGCAAGAGAAGTGACACAATTTCACCTGGTTAATATTGCCTGCTAACCTGGATTTCTTTTAGCTAAATATTCAGGTTTAAAAATATATACTTCTGTGTATTGATTTTAAGAAAAGCATTGATGTTTATGGTTAGGTACACATTGGAGCAACGATACGCACCCATCGATTATATGCAACGCAGGACACGCTAGATAAACTAGTAATATCATCAACCATGTGTAGTTAACTAGTGATTATGATTTGATTGATTGTTTTTTCTAAGATAAGTTTAATGCTAGCTAGCAACTTACCTTGGCTTACTGCATTAACAGGCAGTCTCCTCGTGGAGTGCAATGTAATCAGGTGGTTAGAGCGTTGGACTAGTTAACTGTAAGTTTGCAAGATTGAAACCCCCGAGCTGACAAGGTAAAAATCTGTCGTTCTGCCCCTGAACAAGGCAGTTAACCCATCGTTCCTAGGCCGTCATTGAAAATAAGAATGTGTACTTAACTGACTTGGCTAGTTAAATAAAGACTAAATAAAGGTGTAAAAAAAAACACATTTTAATTGGCCAAATCATTGTCCAAAAATACCGCTTTCCGATTGTTATGAAAACTTGAAATCGGCCCTAATTATTCGGCCATTCCGATTAATCGGTCGACCTCTAATCAATACATGTTGATGATTTCATTCCTATGCTAGTTGTAACTACCCTGGTAGGTTGACTGATAACCTGAACCAGGTTGCAGGCACTGGTTACAGTTTGAAACTTTTTCTTGAGTGGGCAGCTTGATGAAAGCCAGTCAATATGGAAATCACCCAGAAAATGACTTCTGTTTATCTCATACATTATCAAGCATTTCTCACACATTATCCAAATACTGACTGTTAGCACTTGGTGGTCTATAGCACCTTCCCACCAGAATGGGCTTTAGGTGAGGCAGATGAACCTGTAGCCATATTACTTCAACAGTATTTAACATGAGCCCCTCTCTAAGCTTTGCTGGGAATGTGGTTCTCAATATAAATGGCAACACCGCCCCCATTGGCATTTGTCTTTTCTGTAGATGTTATAACCATGTATTGCTTCCACTGTATCATCAAAGGTATTATCTAAGTGAGTTTCAGAGATAGTCAGAATATGAATATCATGTGTTACTAGCAAGTTATTGACTTCATGAACCTTGTTTCTTAACGTGGGCAATTTCTTGCACTTTTCTGGGGTGCTTGATGCATGTGTAATCATCCTGCTGTTTAATCAGATTCTTGATATAATACACCTGTCAGGTGGATGGATTATCTTGGCAAAGGAGAAATGCTCACTAAACAGGGATAGAAACAAATTTGTAGCATTTTTTTCTTTCTTGAGAAGTAAGCTTTTTGTGCATATGGGATTTTTAAAATTTCAGCTCATGAAACATGAGACCAACAGTTTACATGTGTTTATATTTTTGTTCTGTGTAGATGAGACTTAACTGTTCTAACACATTAACCATATTATTATTTTAAAGAACATATATTTTTCATGTGTGTGGCAAGATTCTACTGGTTTAGTGAAAACTCAGTTGAGCTTACCAAATGTGAGTATTTACTTTTGACCCATATCAGGAAAGATGGAGTAGATGCTGAACTGTGTTTGTGTCTGTGTCTCTGTGTGTGCACCTGTTGTGTGTGTGTGTGTGCGCACGCCTAACTAACGTTAGTGTGTTTGACTTCTGACCCCTATCCAGGAGAGATGGAGGAGGAGATGGAGAACCCAGAGTTGAACCCAGTTGACCTGCCAGAGAAACAGAAACACCAGCTGAGACACCGAGAGCTGTTCCTGTCCCGCCAGCTAGAGTCACTACCCGCTACACACATCAGGTACACCATGACACTGTCACACCTTATATACCTGCTACACACACATCAGGTACACCATGACACTGTCACACCTTATATACCTGCTACACACACATCAGGTACACCATGACACTGTCACACCTTACCTTACACTTAATCCATCACACCTTATATACCTGCTACACACACATCAGGTACACCATGACACTGTCACACCTTATATACCTGCTACACACACATCAGGTACACCATGACACTGTCACACCTTATATACCTGCTACACACACATCAGGTACACCATGACACTGTCACACCTTACCTTACCCTTAATCCATCACACCTTATATACCTGCTACACACATCAGGTACACCATGACACTGTCACACCTTATATACCTGCTACACACACATCAGGTACACCATGACACTGTCACACCTTACCTTACCCTTAATCCATCACACCTTATATACCTGCTACACACACATCAGGTACACCATGACACTGTCACACCTAACCTTACCCTTAATCCATCACACCTTATATACCTGCTACACACACATCAGAGAAACAGAAACACCAGCTGAGACACCGAGAGCTGTTCTTGTCCCGCCAGCTAGAGTCACTAGCCACTACATTATATACCTACTACTAGACCAGCTAGAGTCACTACCCACTACATTATATACCTACTGCTAGACCAGCTAGAGTCACTACCCACTACATTATATACCTACTACTAGACCAGCTAGAGTCACTACCCACTACATTATATACCTACTGCTAGACTAACCAGAGTCACTACCCACTACATTATATACCTACTACTAGACTAACCAGAGTCACTACCCACTACATTATATACCTACTACTAGACTAACCAGAGTCACTACCCTCTACATTATATACCTACTACTAGACCAGCTAGAGTCACTACCCACTACATTATATAGCTACTACTAGACCAGCTAGAGACACTACCCACTACATTATATACCTACTACTAGACCAGCTAGAGTCACTACCCACTACATTATATACCTACTACTAGACCGGCTAGAGTCACTACCCACTACATTATATACCTACTACTAGACCAGCTAGAGTCACTACCCACTACATTATATACCTACTACTAGACTAGCCAGAGTCACTACCCACTACATTATATATCTACTACTAGAGCAGCTAGAGTCACTACCCACTACATTGTATATCTACTACTAGACCAGCTAGAGTCACTACCCACTACATTATATATCTACTACTAGAGCAGCTAGAGTCACTACCCACTACATTATATACCTACTACTAGACCAGCTAGAGTCACTACCCACTACATTATATACCTACTACTAGAGCAGCTAGAGTCACTACCCACTACATTATATACCTACTACTAGACTAGCCAGAGTCACTACCCACTACATTATATACCTATTACTAGACCAGCTAGAGTCACTACCCACTACATTATATACCTACTACTAGACTAGCCAGAGTCACTACCCACTACATTATATACCTACTACTAGACCAGCTAGAGTCACTACCCACTACATTATATACCTACTACTAGACTAGCCAGAGTCACTACCCACTACATTATATACCTACTACTAGAGCAGCTAGAGTCACTACCCACTACATTATATACCTACTACTAGACTAGCCAGAGTCACTACCCACTACATTATATATCTACTACTAGACCAGCTAGAGTCACTACCCACTACATTATATATCTACTACTAGAGCAGCTAGAGTCACTACCCTCTACATTATATACAGTAACTTGCGAAAGTATTCGGCCCCCTTGAACTTTGCGACCTTTTGCCACATTTCAGGCTTCAAACATAAAGATATAAAACTGTATTTTTTTGTGAAGAATCATCAACAAGTGGGACACAATCATGAAGTGGAACGACATTTATTGGATATTTCAAACTTTTTTAACAAATCAAAAACTGAAAAATTGGGCGTGCAAAATTATTCAGCCCCCTTAAGTTAATACTTTGTAGCGCCACCTTTTGCTGCGATTACAGCTGTAAGTCTCTATCAGTTTTGCACATCGAGAGACTGAAATATTTTCCCATTCCTCCTTGCAAAACAGCTCGAGCTCAGTGAGGTTGGATGGAGAGCATTTGTGAACAGCAGTTTTCAGTTCTTTCCACAGATTCTCGATTGGATTCAGGTCTGGACTTTGACTTGGCCATTCTAACACCTGGATATGTTTATTTTTGAACCATTCCATTGTAGATTTTGCTTTATGTTTTAGATCATTGTCTTGTTGGAAGACAAATCTCCGTCCCAGTCTCAGGTCTTTTGCAGACTCCATCAGGTTTTCTTCCAGAATGGTCCTGTATTTGGCTCCATCCATCTTCCCATCAATTTTAACCATCTTCCCTGTCCCTGCTGAAGAAAAGCAGGCCCAAACCATGATGCTGCCACCACCATGTTTGACAGTGGGGATGGTGTGTTCAGGGTGATGAGCTGTGTTGCTTTTACGCCAAACATAACATTTTGCATTGTTGCCAAAAAGTTAAATTTTGGTTTCATCTGACCAGAGCACCTTCTTCCACATGTTTGGTGTGTCTCCCAGGTGGCTTGTGGCAAACTTTAAACAACACTTTTTATGGATATCTTTAAGAAATGGCTTTCTTCTTGCCACTCTTCCATAAAGGCCAGATTTGTGCAATATACGACTGATTGTTGTCCTATGGACAGAGTCTCCCACCTCAGCTGTAGATCTCTGCAGTTCATCCAGAGTGATCATGGTTCTCTTGGCTGCATCTCTGATCAGTCTTCTCCTTGTATGAGCTGAAAGTTTAGAGGGACGGCCAGGTCTTGGTAGATTTGCAGTGGTCTGATACTCCTTCCATTTCAATATTATCGCTTGCACAGTGCTCCTTGGGATGTTTAAAGCTTGGGAAATCTTTTTGTATCCAAATCCGTCTTTAAACTTCTTCACAACAGTATCTCGGACCTGCCTGGTGTGTTCCTTGTTCTTCATGATGCTCTCTGCGCTTTTAACGGACCTCTGAGACTATCACAGTGCAGGTGCACTTATACAGAGACTTGATTACACACAGGTGGATTGTATTTATCATCATTAGTCATTTAGGTCAACATTGGATCATTCAGAGATCCTCACTGAACTTCTGGAGAGAGTTTGCTGCACTGAAAGTAAAGGGGCTGAATAATTTTGCACGCCCAATTTTTCAGTTTTTGATTTGTTAAAAAAGTTTGAAATATCCAATAAATGTCGTTCCACTTCATGATTGTGTCCCACTTGTTGTTGATTCTTCACAAAAAAATACAGTTTTATATCTTTATGTTTGAAGCCTGAAATGTGGCAAAAGGTCGCAAAGTTCAAGGGGGCCGAATACTTTCGCAAGGCACTGTACCTCTTACTGGACCAGCTAGAGTCACTACCCACTACATTATATATCTACTACTAGAGCAGCTAGAGTCACTACCCTCTACATTATATACCTCTTACTGGACCAGCTAGAGTCACTAACCTCTACATTATATACCTCTTACTGGACCAGCTAGAGTCACTACCCTCTACATTATATACCTCTTACTGGACCAGTTAGTCACACATCAGATACACCTTTATACCAGCTAGCTACACACTTTAGGTACGCTGTATTCCCTGTTTTGTGTTAACGCAGCCTGGAAAATAGACGACTCTTCCTCTCACGGCTGAGAACACATATAGGCTAGTGTGTAACGGTACACATATTCGTACCGAACCGTTTGGGGACCTCTGATTGATCCGCACTGTGAATCCTAATGAATACATATTTAGATAAGCTATGCCTACTCTGTGTTGTATGCCTATGCCTCTTAAGTAAATCTGAGGTGACATTTTTTTCCCCAGGCTATTCCGTTAAAACAACTAACAGCATATGCACACGTAATCAACATTTTCATCTTAACTGACACATTTCACACTGTCCTTGTGTGAGGCGCAGCCAGGAACTAGTTCTTTATGATGCCTAGTGGTGGGGTTGATAAACCAGAGTTGGAGGATCCTCTGGCTTCGTTTAAATTTCCATTTTGGCTCACCAGTAGATTAGCCCTGGGCAGCTGATTCTGAACGGGCCAAAGAAATTACAAGAGCGACAGGTAGGCTATGTTTTTATTTCTAACAACCTTTGGTTTATAGCTGCGGATATGCATCCATTCTCGGTGAGAGAATAGGGGCTTTCAGGCCCTCATGAAAGATTTTGAGCCACCTTTTAGAACTTCCCTTTTGCACCCAATTCAGCAAACCGGTAGTACTCGCTTTATATAAGTAAACCAAAGCCGAAGGTTCCAATGAGTTGTGCTTGCTTATCAGTGACAGTCCATCACATTACCCCAGAGTGGGAGATGTACTGTGCTACAGATACGCCCCCTTTATGAGAGGCACAAGTACGAATCTTGCACTGAACTAGGCAGTGTAAGCAAGTGGGAATTTACCACATACGACTGGTAAATTCCGGCCCTCAAACTGGTAATTACTAGTGGGAAACCGAACCATGGGTTTGGTGAACCGTTACACCCCTAATATAGGCTGTACTGTGCTTCATTATATAATATTAGTAAGGGGTTGTTTCTGACTTTCTGCGTCTCTCTCTCTCTCTCTCTCTCTCTCTCTCTCTCTCTCTCTCTCTCTCTCTCTCTCTCTCTCTCTCTCTCTCTCTCTCTTCTCAGGGGGAAGTGTTGTGTCACTCTGCTGAACGAGACGGAGGCTCTGAAGTCCTATCTGGACCGAGAGGTAGGTGGCTCGCCTCTCAAACACTGCCCTTCTCTCTCTCACTGACTCTCAATCTCTCTCTCACACACACACACTGTCCTCACATAGAACTGCTGGATGGAGAATGGGATGTACTGTCTAAATGTACTCCATATTAAATTAATGTGTGTGTGTCTTGATGCTGGATGAATAATTCAGTGTGTTGAACCAGAATGTTCTTTTCACAGTCAGTAATGAGAAGACGAGAGACTAGCTGCTACACACACACACACACACACACACACACACACACACACAACCCCACTCAACCTCTTCAATCCTTTGTCTCTTACTCTCTCCTCTCCATCTCTCTCTCCTCCCTATCTGTCTCTCTCTCTTGTCCTCCTTCTCTATCTCTCTCTCCATCCCTCTCTCCTCCCTATCTGTCTCTCTCTCTTGTCCAACCCTCTCCATCTCTCTCTCCATCCCTTTCTCCTCCCTATCTGTCTCTCTCTCTTGTCCTCCCTCTCCATCTCTCTTTCCATCCCTCTCTCCTACCCATCTGTCCCTCTCTCTTGTCCTCCCTCTCTCCATCTCTCTCTCCATCCCTCTCTCCTCCCTATGTCTCTCTCTCTTGTCCTTCCTCTCCATCTCTCTCTTCATCCCTCTCTCCTCCCTATCTGTCCCTCTCTCTTGTCCTCCCTCTCTCCATCCCTCTCTCCAGGATGCGTTCTTCTACTCCCTGGTCTACGACCCCCAGCAGAAGACTCTTCTGGCTGATAAAGGGGAGATCAGGGTGGGGAACAAGTACCAGGCAGACATCACAGACTTCCTCAAAGAGGGTACATTTATATTTGAGTCATTTACCAGACGCTCTTATCCAGAGTGACTTACAGGAGCAATTAGGGTACGTACGCCAAAAACACTCATATGAAAGATTGAACCGTTAGCATTTCCCATAGCAAAATGTGTCACGCCAACCTGTAGATTAGTCTCTTGGCTAGTATTCTCTTTGGTACTGCAGGCAGGGTCCTATCTAATCTCAGGGTGCAGTCAGTGGGATGGCATGGGCGTCTATCACACTGCACTGGACGCTATTATGCAACGTTATGTCAAAGAGTGTGAATCAGAGTGTGAGTTTTAGTGAGGAGCCATGTCACCCCAATAGTGTTTGAGAGGGCCAGAAGGCCGGATATATGTTATGTCAAAGTGTGTGAATCAGAGTGTGAGTTTTAGTGAGGAGCCATGTCACCCCAATAGTGTTTGAGAGGACCAGAGGGCAGGATATACGTTATGTCAAAGTGTGTGAACAGAGTGTGAGTTTTAGTGAGGAGCCATGTCACCCCAATAGTGTTTGAGAGGACCAGAGGGCAGGATATACGTTATGTCAAAGTGTGTGAATCAGAGTGTGAGTTTTAGTGAGGAGCCATGTCACCCCAATAGTGTTTGAGAGGGCCAGAGGGCAGGATATATGTTATGTCAAAGTGTGTGGATGTATCTACAAGCAAGTTTTATGAGGAACCAGAACCACATCACCCCAAGACTGATGGAGAGCCAGAGGGCATGTCTGTCTCCTCACTTTGCTGCACCGTCATAAGTTTAGTTTAAATACCCACAGGGCGGTTTAGTCAGGTTGGTGTAGTGTTGCTGACTGGGTGACTGTTAACTGGTTTATAATGGGTGACTGTTAACTGGTTTATAACGGGTGACTGTTAACTGGTTTATAAGGGGTGACTGTTAACTGGTTTATAAGGGGTGAGTGTTAACTGGTTTATAACGGGTGACTGTTAACTGGTTTATAAGGGGTGACTGTTAACTGGTTTATAAGGGGTGACTCTGTTAACTGGTTTATAAGGGGTGACTGCTAACTGGTTTATAACGGGTGACTCTGTTAACTGGTTTATAAGGGGTGACTGTTAACTGGTTTATAAGGGGTGACTGTTAACTGGTTTATAAGGGGTGACTGTTAACTGGTTTATAATGGGTGACTGTTAACTGGTTTATAAGGGGTGACTGTTAACTGGTTTATAATGGGTGACTGTTAACTGGTTTATAAGGGGTGACTGTTAACTGGTTTATAAGGGGTGACTGTTAACTGGTTTATAACGGGTGACTGTTAACTGGTTTATAAGGGGTGACTGTTAACTGGTTTATAAGGGTGACTGTTAACTGGTTTATAAGGGGTGACTGTTAACTGGTTTATAAGGGTGACTGTTAACTGGTTTATAATGGGTGACTGTTAACTGGTTTATAAGGGTGACTGTTAACTGGTTTATAATGGGTGACTGTTAACTGGTTTATAAGGGTGACTGTTAACTGGTTTATAAGGGGTGACTGTTAACTGGTTTATAAGGGTGACTGTTAACTGGTTTATAACGGGTGACTCTGTTAACTGGTTTATAAGGGGTGACTGACTCTGTTAACTGGTTTATAAGGGGTGACTGTTAACTGGTTTATAATGGGTGACTGTTAACTGGTTTATAAGGGGTGACTGTTAACTGGTTTATAAGGGGTGACTGTTAACTGGTTTGTAAGGGGTGACTGTGCTAACTGGTTTATAACGGCTGACTCTGCTAACTGGTTTATAACGGGTGACTCTGTTAACTGTTTTATAAGGGGTGACTGTTAACTGGTTTGTAAGGGGTGACTGTTAACTGGTTTATAAGGGGTGACTGTTAACTGGTTTGTAAGGGGTGACTGTTAACTGGTTTGTAACGGGTGACTCTTAACTGGTTTATAAGGGGTGACTGTTAACTGGTTTGTAAGGGGTGACTGTTAACTGGTTTGTAACGGGTGACTCTGTTAACTGGTTTATAAGGGGGACTGTTAACTGGTTTATAAGGGGTGACTGTTAACACAGTCACTGTTAGAAACCAGTTAACTGGTTTGTATGGGGTAACTGCTAACTGGTTTCTAATGCGTAATTGTGCTAACTGGAACTTCAGGTGAGGAGGATGGCAGGGACCTGGCCAAGCTGGAGGAGAAGGTGTGGGACCCCAGCAGTCCCCTCACAGAGAAACAGATCGACCAGTTCCTGGTTGTGGCTCGGTAAGTGGGTCCGGTTCGGTGGGCTATGGTGGAAGGGTTGTGGCTCTACTGTGGTGGGAGGTGCTAGTAGCTTGGTAAGACTGCTGTGAGATGGATAGGAAATGTAAAAGGCTCTGGTGGGACTAGGAGGAGATGGAGCAGGGTTTTTTGGGGTAGTCGTTGGTAAGATAGACTCTGTTGTGGTATAAGGATGGAGGGGTTAGAAGACTGGTCTGGTGGAGGGGTTAGAAGACTGGTCTGGTGGAGGGGTTAGAAGACTTGTCTGGTGGAGGGGTTAGAAGACTGGTCTGGTGGGAGGTGGAGGGGTTAGAAGACCGGTCTGGTGGGAGGTGGAGGGGTTAAAAGACCGGTCTGGTGGGAGGTGGAGAGGTTTATTGCCACCTCTTCCTCTTAGCTCTGCACTATGTTGTCATACCTCTAAATCTGGAGGGTTAACACAAACTCCTCTTGTTTATCTTTCTCTTCTCCCCCATCTCTTTCCCTCCTTGTCTCTCTCTTTCTCCCCCATCTCCTTCCCTCCTTGTCTCTCCTTCCTCTTCTCTCTCTCTCCCCCATTTCTTTCCCTCCTTGTTTCTCTTTCCCTCCTTGTCTCTCTCCCCATCTCTTTTCCTCCTTGTCTCTCTCTTTCTCCCCCATCTCCTTCCCTCCTTGTCTCTCCCTCCTCTTCTCTCTCTCTCCCCCATTTCTTTCCCTCCTTGTTTCTCTTTCCCTCCTTGTCTCTCTCCCCATCTCTTTTCCTCCTTGTCTCACACCCCATTGTCTCTCTCATCCTTCCCCCTCCCTCTCTGTCATCCCTCCCTCTCTCCCCCTTCCTTTCTCCATTCCTCTGTCTCTCAGGTCAGTGGGTACTTTTGCGCGGGCTCTAGACTGCAGTAGTTCTGTCCGGCAGCCCAGTCTTCACATGAGTGCTGCTGCTGCCTCTAGAGACATCACCCTGGTAAGACATACACACATTGCCCACTGCCCTAGGTAAGGTCAGGGTCAGGCCAGAGGTGAGTGCTCGGCAGGATTGCTATTAGCCCAGGGGTATGCTGGGAGCTTCAGTAGCGGGTGTGAGTGGGTGTGCGTGGGTGCATTCGTGCGCATGTGTGTCTGTGTGCGTGTATGGAGCATCTCTGTGTGACTAAGCGTGTGTGTTATATTGCGTGTGTGTCTGAGTATCAGTAACGAGCAGGCTTCAGCGGCCCCAGACGACCCATGTGGCCATGTTCCGGCCCAATTCTGCACCTCATACATAAAACATGGAAAACAGGCCTCCGAGCTACAGCGTACACACATCAATATACATGAAAACAACATGCTCACAACACACATCCATATACAGTACCAGTCAAAAGTTTGGACACACCTACTCATTCAAGGGGTTTTCTTTATTTAGACTATTTTCTACATTGTAGAATAGTAGTGAAGACATCAAAACTATGAAATAACACATGGAATCATGTAGTAACCAAAAAAGTGTTTAGCAAATCAAAATATATTTTAGATTATTCAAAGTAGCCACCCTTTGCCTTGATGACAGCTTTTCACACTCTTGGCATTCTCTCAACCAGCTTCATGAGGAATGCTTTTCCAACAGTCTTGAAGGAGTTCCCACATGCTGAGCACTTGTTGGCTGCTTTTCCTTTACTCTGCAGTCCAACTCATCCCAAACAATCTCAATTGGGTTGAGGTCTGGTGATTGTAGAGGCCAGGTCATCTGATATAGCACTCCATCACTCTCCTTGGTCAAATAGCCCTTACACAGCCTGGAGGTGGGTTTTGGGTCATTGTCCTGTTGAAAAACAAATGATAGTCCCACTAAGTGCAAACCAGATGGAATGGCATATCGCTGCAGGATGCTGTGGTAGCCATGCTGGTTAAGTGTGTCCTGAATTCTAAATAAATCACAGTGTCTCCTGCAAAGCACCATCACACCTCCTCCTCCATGCTTCACAGTGGGAACCACACATGCAGAGATCATCCGTTCACCTACTCTGCGTCTCACAAAGACATGGCGGTTGGAACCAAAAATCTCAAATTTGGACTCAGGGGACAGATTTCCACTGGTCTAGTGTCCATTGCTCGTGTTTTTTCCCCCGAAGCAAGTCTCTTCTTCTTATTGGTGTCCTTTAGTCCATGGCCTGATTCACACAGTCTCCTCTGAACAGTTCATGTTGAGATGTGTCTGTTACTTGATCTCTGTGAAGCATTTATTTGGGTTGCAATCTGAGGTGCAGTTAACTCTAATGAACTTATCCTCTGCAGCAGAGGTAACTCTGGGTCTTCCTTTCCTGTGGTGGTCCTCATGAGAGCTAGATTCATCATAGAGCTTGATGGTTTTTGTGACTGCACTTGAAGAAACGTTCAAAGCTCTTGAAATGTTCCAGATTGACTGACCTTCTTGCCATAATATTTTTTGTTTTTATTTTACCTTTATTTTACTAGGCAAGTCACTCCTTGTGGAGTGCAACGAGAGAGAGGCAGGTCATTATTACGTTGGACTAGTTAACTTTAAGGTTGCAAGATTGGATCCCCCGAGCTGACAAGGTGAAAATCTGTCTTTCTGCCCCTGTACGAGGCAGTTAACCCACCGTTCCTAGGCCGTCATTGAAAATAAGAATGTGTTCTTAACTGACTTGCCTAGTTAAATAAAGATTAAATAAAGGTGTACATTTATTTTTTATTTTTATCGGCGCCCAAAAATACCGATTTCCGATCGTTATGAAAACTCGGACCTAATTAATCGGCCATTAATCGGTCGACCTCTAGTCCAGAGTAGTGATGCTGGACGGGCGGGCAGGTGTGGGCAGCGATCGGTTAAAGAGCATGCATTTAGTTTTACTTGCATTTAAGAGCAGTTGGAGGCCACGGAAGGAGAGTTGTATGACGTTGAAGCTTGCCTGGAGGTTAGTTAACACAGTGTCCGAAGAAGGGCCAGATGTATCGAGAATGGTGTTGTCTGCGTAGAGGTGGATCAGAGAATCACCAGCAGCAAGAACGACATCATTCATATATACAGAGAAGAGAGTCTGCCCGAGAATTGAACCGTTTGGCACTCCCATAGAGACTGCCAGACGTCCGGACAACAGGCTCTCTGATTTGACACACTGAACTCTGTCTGAGAAGTAGATGGTGAACCAGGTGAGGCAGTCATTTGAGAAATCAAGGGTGTTGAGTCTGCCGATAAGAATGTGGTGATTGACAGAGTCGAAAGCCTTGGCCAGGTCGATGAATACGACTGCACAGTAATGTCTCTTATTGATGGCGGTTATGATATCATTTAGGACCTTGAGCGTTGCTGAGGTGCACACATGACCAGATCTGAAACCAGATTGCATAGCGGAGAAAGTACGGTGGGATTCGAAATGGTCGGTAATGAGTAGGTGTCCAAACTTTTGACTGGTACTGTACATGAAAAGTACATGCGCACAGCACACATACATATACATGAAAACAACATGCACACATACATATACATGAAAACAACATGCGCACAGCACACATACATATACATGAAAACAACATGCACACATACATATACATGAAAACAACATATACATATACATGAAAACAACATGCGCACAGCACACATACATATACATGAAAACAACATGCACACATACATATACATGAAAACAACATGCGCACAGCACACATACATATACATGAAAACAACATGCACACATACATATACATGAAAACAACATGCGCACAGCACACATACATATACATGAAAACAACATGCACACATACATATACATGAAAACAACATGCGCACAGCACACATACATATACATGAAAACAACATGCACACATACATATACATGAAAACAACATGCACACATACATATACATGAAAACAACATGCGCACAGCACACATACATATACATGAAAACAACATGCACACATACATATACATGAAAACAACATGCACACATACATATACATGAAAACAACATGCGCACAGCACACATACATATACATGAAAACAACATGCACACATACATATACATGAAAACAACATGCACACATACATATACATGAAAACAACATGCGCACAGCACACATACATATACATGAAAACAACATGCACACCGCACACATACATATACATGAAAACAACATGCACACATACATATACATGAAAACAACATGCGCACAGCACACATACATATACATGAAAACAACATGCACACATACATATACATGAAAACAACATGCACACATACATATACATGAAAACAACATGCACACATACATATACATGAAAACAACATGCGCACAGCACACATACATATACATGAAAACAACATGCACACATACATATACATGAAAACAACATGCACACAGCACACATACATATACATGAAAACAACATGCACACCGCACACATACATATACATGAAAACAACATGCACACAGCACACATACATATACATGAAAACAACATGCACACATACATATACATGAAAACAACATGCACACATACATATACATGAAAACAACATGCACACAGCACACATACATATACATGAAAACAACATGCACACATACATATACATGAAAACAACATGCACACCGCACATATACATATACATGAAAACAACATGCACACAGCACACATACATATACATGAAAACAACATGCACACATACATATACATGAAAACAACATGCGCACAGCACACATACATATACATGAAAACAACATGCACACATACATATACATGAAAACAACATGCACACAGCACACATACATATACATGAAAACAACATGCACACCGCACACATACATATACATGAAAACAACATGCACACAGCACACATACATATACATGAAAACAACATGCACACAGCACACATACATATACATGAAAACAACATGCACACATACATATACATGAAAACAACATGCACACAGCACACATACATATACATGAAAACAACATGCACACATACATATACATGAAAACAACATGCACACAGCACACAAATCAACTCTTACACTCATGAATAGAGAGACCCTCACACTGACTAAGACAAGTGACAAGATAATAGCACATCCATAATAGACTATGCAGCACCATTAACCTTGGTGGCTTTGACAGACAGAAAAATAGGGACCTTTTGCTTGGTTTGTTTGTTACAAGGGTGTGTTTTGTTGGCTGGGTATAGGTGAAATCAGGGGGCATACATGTTCATTAGGGCACACAGTAAACCCCACGGAAGTGTTTCTTATTGGACAAATACAGATGGTACCACCCTGTTTCTTCGTGTTTTCTGCCGACTGAACACAACACAATACCCCCCCCACCCCCCCCTCCCATCTTCTCCCTAGTTCCATGCCATGGACACCTTGGATAAGACGGGTTATGACATGACGCGGGCCATCGCTGCCCTGGTTCCCCAGGGAGGACCTATTCTCTGCCGGGACGAGATGGAGGAGTGGAGCGCCTCCGAGGCCAACCTGTTTGAAGAGGCCCTGGAGAAATACGGAAAAGACTTCACAGACATACAACAGGACTTTGTGAGTACAGACGGACAACGGACAGACAGACATACAACAGGACTTTGTGAGTACAGACGGACAACGGACAGACAGACATACAACAGGACTTTGTGAGTACAGACAGACAACGGACAGACAGACATACAACAGGACTTTGTGAGTACAGACAGACAACGGACAGACAGACATACAACAGGACTTTGTGAGTACAGACGGACAACGAGCAGACAGACATACAACAGGACTTTGTGAGTACAGACGGACAACGGACAGACAGACATACAACAGGACTTTGTGAGTACAGACAGACAACGGACAGACAGACATACAACAGGACTTTGTGAGTACAGACAGACAACGGACAGACAGACATACAACAGGACTTTGTGAGTACAGACGGACAACGGACAGACAGACATACAACAGGACTTTGTGAGTACAGACGGACAACGGACAGACAGACATACAACAGGACTTTGTAAGTACAGACGGACAACGGACAGACAGACATACAACAGGACTTTGTGAGTACAGACGGACAACGGACAGACAGACATACAACAGGACTTTGTGAGTACAGACGGACAACGGACAGACAGACATACAACAGGACTTTGTGAGTACAGACGGACAACGGACAGACAGACATACAACAGGACTTTGTGAGTACAGACAGACAACGGACAGACAGACATACAACAGGACTTTGTGAGTACAGACAGACAACGGGCAGACAGACATACAACAGGACTTTGTGAGTACAGACGGACAACGGGCAGACAGACATACAACAGGACTTTGTGAGTACAGACAGACAACGGGCAGACAGACATACAACAGGACTTTGTGAGTACAGACGGACAACGGGCAGACAGACATACAACAGGACTTTGTGAGTACAGACAGACAACGGGCAGACAGACATACAACAGGACTTTGTGAGTACAGACGGACAACTGACAGACAGACATACAACAGGACTTTGTGAGTACAGACGGACAACGGGCAGACAGACAGGTTTCAGACAGACAGACAGGTACGGTTCTGCTGCCTTGGCTTGGACTACCCTCCACAAGGAAACTCTGATGTGCATATCACCAAATTGTCAGGGGAATTGTTGGGCTACAGCTTGCCAGCCTGCTCCACCACTAGGGACCAATCAGATTGCATTATTTATTTCTAGAACTACTCTCACAAATGTAAAGGAAACAATGCTTAGACTGAGAGGAACTGTTAAAGGCTCATAATAATGTAACTATTGGTGAGACTCAACTCAGAGACGATCAGGCAGGCATCTATTGAGAGCAGAAAAGATAATACTGCATGTCTACTCCAGCCATAGATATAAATAGTGTATGGCTATATTTCTCTCAGCCATAGATATAAATAGTGTATGGCTATATTTCTCTCAGCCATAGATATAAATAGTGTATGGCTATATTTCTCTCAGCCATAGATATAAATAGTGTATGGCTATATTTCTCTCAGCCATAGATATAAATAGTGTATGGCTATATTTCTCTCAGCCATAGATATAAATAGTGTATGGCTATATTTCTCTCAGCCATAGATATAAATAGTGTATGGCTATATTTCTCTCAGCCATAGATATAAATAGTGTATGGCTATATTTCTCTCAGCCATAGATATAAATAGTGTATGGCTATATTTCTCTCAGCCATAGATACAGTTGAAGTCGGAAGTTTACGTACACCTTAGCCAAATACATTTAAACTCAGTTTTTCACAATTCCTGACATTTAATCCTAGTAAAAATTCCCTGTCTTAGGTCTGTTAAGATCACCACTTTATTTTAAGAATGTGAAATGTCAGAATAATAGTAGAGAATGATTTATTTCAGCTTTTATTTCTGTCACCACATTCCCAGTGGGTCAGAAGTTTACATACACTCAATTAGTATTTGGTAACATTGCCTTTAAATGGTTTAACTTGGGTCAAACAGTTGGGGTAACCTTCCATAAGCTTCTCACAATAAGTTGGGGGAATTTTGGCCCATTCCTCATGACAGAGCTGGTGTAACTGAGTCAGGTTGTAGGACTCCTTGCTTGCACACGCTTTTTCAGTTCTGCCCACACATTTCCGACAGGATTGAGGTCAGGGCATTGTGATGGCCACTCCAATACCTTGACTTTGTTGTCCTTAAGCCATTTTGCCACTCACTTTGAAAGTATGTTTGGGGTTATTGTCCATTTGGAAGACCCATTTGTGACCAAGCTTTAACTTCCTGACTGATGTCTTGAGATGTTGCTTCAATATATCCACATAATTGTTCTTCCCTCATGATGCCATCTATTTTGTGAAGTGCACCAGTCCCTCCTGCAGCAAAGCACCCCCACAACATGATGCTGCCACCCCCGTGCTTCACAGTTGGGATGGTGTTTTTCAGCTTGCAAGCATCCCCCTTTTTCCTCCAAACATAACAATGGTCATTATGGCCAAACAGTTCTAAAAGTACGATCTTTGTCCACATGTGCAGTTGCAAACCGTAGTCTGGCTTTTTTATGGCGGTTTTGGAGCAGTGGCTTCTTTCTTACTGAGCGGCCTTTCAGGTTATGTCGATATAGGACACATTTTACTGTGGATACAGATACTTTTGCACCTGTTTCCTCCAGCATCTTCACAAGGTCTTTTGCTGCTGTTCTGGGATTTGCACTTTTCGCACCAAAGTACATCCATCTCTAGGAGACAGAATGCGTCTCCTTCCTGAGCAGTATGACGGCTGTGTGGTCCCATGGTGTTTATACTTGCGTACTATTGTTTGTACAGATGAACGTGGTACCTTCAGGCGTTTGGAAATTGCTCCCAAGGATGAACCAGACTTGTGGAGGTCTACAAAAAAAAAAAAGATTTTCTTTTGATTTTCCAATGATTTCAAGCTAAGAGGCACTGAGGCACCTTGAAATACATCCACAGGTACACATCCAATTGACTCAAACAATGTCAGTTAGCCTATCAGAAGCATTATAAGTGAAATAATCTGTCTGTCAACGGTTGTTGGAAAAATTACTTGTGTTACGCACAAAGTAGATGTCCTAACCGACTTGCCAAAACTATAGTTTGTTAACAAGAAATTTGTGGAGTGGTTGAAAAACGAGTTTTAAAGACTCCAACCTAAGTGTATGTAGACTTTAACTGTACAGTCGTGGCCAAAGGTTTTGAGAATGACACAAATATTAATTTTCACAAAGTTTGCTGCTTCAGTGTCTTTAGATATTTTTGTCAGATACTATGGAATACTGAAGTATAATTACAAGCATTTCATAAGTGTCAAAGGCTTTTATTGACAATTACATGAAGTTGATGCAAAGAGTCAATATTTGCAGTGCTGACCCTTCTTTTTCAAGACCTCTGCAATCCGCCCTGGCATGCGGTCAATTAACTTCTGGGCCACATCCTGACTGATGGCAGCCCATTCTTGCATAATCAATGCTTGGAGTTTGTCAGAATGTGTGGGTTTTTGTTTGTCCACCTGCCTCTTGAGGATTGACCACAAGTTCTCAATGGGATTAAGGTCTGGGGTGTTTCTGGCCATGGACCCAAAATATATATGTTTTGTTCCCCGAGGCACTTAGTTATGACTTTTGCCTTATGGCAAGATGCTCCATCATGCTGGAAAAGGCATTGTTTGTCAGCAAACTGTTCCTGGATAGTTGGGAGAAGTTGCTCTCGGAGGATGTGTTGGTACCATTCTTTATTCATGGCTGTGTTCTTAGACAAAATTGTGAGTGAGCCCACTCCCTTGGCTGAGATGCAACCCCACACGTGAATGGTCTCAGGATGCTTTACTGTTGGCATGACACAGGACTGATGGTCGTGCTTTTTTCCGGTTGCCCCAAACAATCGGAAATGGGATTCATCAGAGAAAATTACTTTACTCTAGTCCTCAGCAGTCCAATCCCTGTACCGTTTGCAGAATATCAGTTTGTCCCCGATGTTTTTCCTGGAGAGAAGTGGCTTCTTTGCTGCCCTTCTTGACATCAGGCCATCCCCCAAAAGTCTTCGCCTCACTGTGCGTGCAAATGCACCTACACCTGCTTGCTGCCATTCCTGAGCAAGCTCTGTACTTGTGGTGCCCCGATCCCGCAGCTGAATCAACTTTAGGAGACGGTCCTGGCGCTTGACTTTCTTGGGCGCCCTGAAGCCTTCTTCACAACAATGGAACTGCTCTCCTTGTAGTTCTTGATGATCTGATAAATGGTTGATTTCTGTGCAATCTTACTGGCAGCAATATCCTTGCCTGTGAAGCCCTTTTTGTGCAAAGCAATGATGATGGCACATGTTTCCTTGCAGGTAACTATGGGAGACAGAGGAAGAACAATGATTCCAAGCACCACCCTCCTTTTGAAGCTTCCAGTCTGTTATTCGAACTCAATCAGCATGACAGAGTGATCTCCAGCCTTGTCCTCGTCAACACTCACACCTGTGTTAACGAGAGAATCACTGACATGATGTCAGCTGGTCTTTTTGTGGCAGGGCTGAAATGCAGTGGACATGTTTTTTGGGGATTCAGTTCATTTGCATGGCAAAGAGGGACTTTGCAATTAATTGCAATTCATCCGATCACTCTTCATAACATTCTGGAGTATATGCAAATTGCCATCATACAAACTGAGGGAGCAGACTTTGTGAAAATGGATATTTGTGTCATTCTCAAAAATTTTGGCCACGACTGTAGAAACTGTATGGCTATATCTCTCTCTCAGCCATATAAATATATACTGTATGGTGATATTTCTCTCAACAATAGGTATAGATAGTTTGTGTATATCTCTCTCAGCCGTAGATATAGATAGTGTATGGCTATATCTCTCTCAGCCATATAGATAGATACGGTATGGCTATATAGTGCATTCAGAAAGTATTCAAACTGCTTGACTTTTTCTACATTTTGTTACGTTACAGCCTTATTCTAAAATGGATTAAAACGTCTTATGGCTGCAATCCCGTTAACAGGATCGATATGACAACAGCCAGTGAAAGTGCAGGGCGCCAAATTCAAAACAACAGAAATCTCATAATTAAAATTCCTCAAACATACATGTATCATATACCGTTTTAAAGGTAATCTTGTTGTTAATCCCACCACAGTGTCCGATTTCAAATAGGCTTTACAGCGAAAACACCACAAACTTTTATGTTAGGTGACCACCAACTCACAGAAAAACACAGCCATTTTTCCAGTCAAAGAGAGGAGTCACAAAAAGCACAAATAGAGATAAAATGAATCACTAACCTTTGGTGATCTTCATCAGATGACACTCATAGGACTTCATGTTACACAATACATGTATGTTTTGTTTGATAAAGTTCATATTTATATAAAAAAATCTGAGTTTACATTGGCGTGTTACGTTCACTAGTTCCAAAAACATCCAGTGATTTTGCATAGCC
This sequence comes from Oncorhynchus tshawytscha, assembly GCF_018296145.1. Classification (NCBI taxonomy): domain Eukaryota; kingdom Metazoa; phylum Chordata; class Actinopteri; order Salmoniformes; family Salmonidae; genus Oncorhynchus; species Oncorhynchus tshawytscha. The sequence goes on along the minus strand of NC_056436.1, from coordinate 13,816,897 downwards.
ACATCAATTCAACAGAAATACTCATCATAAATGTAGATGAAAATACACATGGAATTATAGATACACCTCTCCTTAATGCAACCGCTGTGTCAGATTTCAAAAAAACTTTACGGAAAAAGCAAACCGTGCAATAATCTGAGATGGCGCTCAGAAAAAGAAATATCCGCCATGTTGGATTCAACAGAAATCAAAAATAACATAAATATTCTCATACCTTTAATGATCTTCATCAGATTGCACTCCCAGGAATCCTAGTTCCACAATAAATGCTTGATTTGTTCGATAATGTCCATTATTTATTTCCAAGTAGCTACTTTTGTTAGGACTTAGGTATACAAATCTAAACGCTCATGCAGGTCCAGCATAACGTCGGACAAAAACTTCAAAAAGTTATATTACAGGTCTTAGAAACATTTCAATCTAAGTATAGAATCAATTTTTAGGATGTTTTTATCATAAATCTTCAATAACATTCCAACCAGAGAATTCCTTTGTCTGTGGAGAAGCCATGGAACACAGGTCGCTATCATGTGAATTGCGTGTGACCAGACACCTGGCTCATTCAGCTCCCATTCAGCCCCACAACACAGTAGAAGCCTCATTCAAGTTTCTAAAGACGGTTGACATCTAGTGGAAGCACTAGGAAGTGCAACTTCATCCATATTCCACTGTGAATTCAATAGGGGCTGGGTTGAAAATCGACCAACCTCAGATTTCTCACTTCCTGTTTGGAATTCTTCTCAGGTTTTTGCCTGACATATGAGTTCTGTTATACTCACAGACATCATTCAAACAGTTTTAGAAACTTCATAGTGCTTTCTATCCAATACTAATAATACTATGCATATATTAGCAACTGGGACTGAGGAGCAGGCCGTTTACTCTGGGCACCTCTGCGTACCTTTCATCCAAGCTACTCAATACTGCCCCTACAGCCATAAGAAGTTACATTTTAAAAATACTCATCAATCTACACACAATATGCCATAATGACAAGGCAAAAACAGGTTTTTAGAAATATTTGCAAATGTATTAAAAATTAAAAACAGAAATACCTTATTTACATAAGTATTCCGACCCTTTGCTATGAGACTCAAAATTAAGCTCAGGTGCATCCTGTTTCCATTGATCATCCTTGATGTTTCTACAACTTGATTGGAGTCCATCTGTGGTAAATTCAATTGATTGGACATGATTTGGAAAGGCACACACCTGTCTAGATAAGGTTCCACAGTTGACAGTGCATGTCAGAGCAAAAACCAAGAAGGAATTGTCCGTAGAGCTCCGAGACATGATTGTGTCGAGGCACAGATCTGGGGAAGGGTACCAAAACATTTTTGCAGCATTGAAGGTCCCCAAGAACACAGTGTCCTCCATCATTCTGAAATGGAAGAAGTTTGGAACCACTAAGACTCTTTCTAGAGCTGGCTGCCCGGCCAAGCTGAGCAATTGGGGGAGAAGGTCCTTAGTCAGGGAGGTGAGGTGAGCAAGAACCCAATGATCACTCTGATAGAGCTCCAGAGTTCCTCTGTGGAGATGGGAGAACCTTTCAGAAGGACAACCATCTCTGCAGCAATCCATCAATCAGGCCTTTATGGTAAAGAGGCCAGACGAAAGCCACTCCTCAGTAAAAGGCACATGACAGCCCACTTGGAGATTGCAAAAAGGCACCTAAAGGACTCATACCACGAGAAACAAGATTCTCTGGTCTGATGAAACCAAGATTGAAGTCTTTTGCCTGATGCCAAGCGTCACGTCTGGAGGAAATGTGGTACCATCCCTACGGTGAAGCATGGTGGTGGCAGAATCATGCTGTGGGGATGTTTTTCAGTGGCAGGGACTGGCAGACTTGTCAGGATCGAAAGATGAACTGAGAAAAGTACAGCGAGATCCTTGATGAAAACCTTCTTCAGAGTGCTCAGGAACTCAGACTAGGGCGAAGGTTCACCTTCCAAAAGGACAGCAACACTAATCACACAGCCAAGACAATGCAGGAGTGGCTTCAGGACAAGTCTCAATGTCCTTAAGTGGCCCAGAAAGAGCCCGGACTTGAACCCGGTCAAACATCTCTGGAGAGATCTGAAATAGCTGTGCAGCGACACTCCCTATCCAACCTGACAGAGCTTGAGAGGATCTGCAGAGAAGAATGGGAGAAACTCCCCAAATACTGGTGTGCCAAGCTTATAGCGTCATACCGAAGAAGACTTGAATGAGTAAGTGTCCACACTTTTGACTGGTACTGTACACTCTGAATGAGCTAAAATTATAAATCTCATATTGCTCTTTCACAGTCAGCTGTACTGTACAGTAGGCTAATAGTAAGCCTACTATTGAAACAGATAAATGAGGCTGTCAACTGAGTCAGAAATTCAGAAGTTTCTGTTTAAATTTTTTTTCCAGGTTTTTGCTCGCATTCACACTTTAAAAAAATAGTAAAAACACAAAATGTAAGTCCATAACAATGCTAAACCACTTTAGGTGACCACTTTTGAGGTCTGGGAAGATTTTTGAGAGTAGTTGCCCTTTAAATCAAGTCCACAGGCACCTAGCACTGTTTGATTGGTGGTGTTTCTGTAGCACATGAGATGGAGTTTGTAAAACAAATGGGCACTGGATTGATACAAGTAATCTTGATATGGTTCTGCCAGAATTGTTTACTCCATGTGTAACTCTGTGTTGTCTGTTCACACTGCTATGCTTTATCTTGGCCAGGTCGCAGTTGCAAATGAGAACTTGTTCTCAACTAGCCTACCTGGTTAAATAAAGGTGAAATTAAAAATAAATAAATAAAAAGAAGACCGGTAGATCTATCGTTAGTATCGCTATATTTTTCCTGTTCCTTAATTGTTTGAAACCTGGACGTTTTACCTTGCTTCAATGCAATCTGATCTGTTCCATCAGCCTTGTTAACCTCAACTACACTACTTTGATACGCATCATGGGGATTAAAAAGTGAGTATACACAATGCCCACTGAAAAATAAGGGGTATACGGCGTATACCCTCCACCACTGAATATATCTCTCTCAGCCATAGAGATAGATACTGTAAGGCCATATCTCTCTCAGCCATAGAGATATATACTGTAAGTTGTTCATCTCTTCAGCCATAGAGATAGATAGCCTTGTTAACCCATATCTCTCTCAGCCATCAGAGATATATACTGAGTATACACAATCTCTCTGAGCCATAGAGATAGATACTGTCCAAGGCCATATCTCTCTCAGCCATAGAGATATATACTGTAAGGCTATATCTCTCTCAGCCATAGAGATAGATACTGTAAGGCCATATCTCTCTCAGCCATAGAGATATATACTGTAAGGCTATATCTCTCTCAGCCATAGAGATAGATACTGTAAGGCCATATCTCTCTCAGCTATAGAGATAGATACTGTAAGGCCATATTTCTCTCAGCCATAGAGATATATACTGTAAGGCTATATCTCTCTCAGCCATAGAGATTGATACTGTATGGTCATATCTCTCTCAGCCATTGAGATAGATACTGTATGGTCATATCTCTCTTAGCCATAGAGATAGATACTGTATGGTCATATCTCTCTCAGCCATAGAGATAGATATTGTGTGGTCATATCTCTCCAGGCTTAGAGATAGATACTGTATGGTTATATCTCTCAGCCATAGAGATGCACTATATATACAAATGTATGTGGACACCCATTAAAATTAGTGGATTCGGCTATTTCAGACACAGCCGTTGCTAGCAGGTGTATAAAATCAAGCACACAGCCATGCAATCTCCATAGAAAAACATTGGCAGTATAATGGCCTTACAGAAGATCTCAGTGACTTTCAACGTGGCACCGTCATAGGGTGCCACATTTTCAAGTCAGTTCGGAAAATTTCAGCGCCGCTTGAGCTGCCCCGGTCAACTGTAAGTGCTGTTATTGTGAAGTGAAAACGTCTAGGATCAACAACGGCTCAGTTGCGAAGTGGTAGGCCACACAAGCTCACAGAATGGGGCCACCGAGTTCTGAAGTGCGTAGTGTGTAAAAAACATGATCTCCTTTATTGCAACACTCACTGCCGAGTTCCTCTGGAAGCAACGTCAGCATAAGAACTGTTCGTCGGGAGCTTCATGGAATGGGTTTCCATGGCTGAGCAGCCGCACACAAGCCTAAGATGACCATGAGCAATGCCAAGCGTCGTCTGGAGTGGTGTAAGGCTCGCTGCTATTGGACTCTGGAACAGTTGAAACGCGTTCTCTGGAGTGATGAATCGCGCTTCACCATTTTGCAGTCCGACGGACCAATCTGGGTTTGGCGAATGCCAGGAGAACGCTACCTGCCCAAATGCATAGTGCCAACTGTGAAGTTTGGTGGAGGAATAATAGTCTGCTTTTTTTCATGGCTCGGACTAGGCCCCTTCTTTTCAGTGAAGGGAAATCTTAACGCTACAGCATACAATGACATTCTAGACAATTCTGTGCTTCGAACTTTGTGGCAAAAGTTTGGGAAGGCCCTTTCCTGTTTCAGCATGACAATGCCCCTGTGCACAAAGCGAGATCCACACAGAAATGTTTGGTCGAGATCAGTGTGGAAGAACTTTCTTCAACCCCATCGAACACCTTTGGGATGAATTGGAGCGCCGACTGTGAGCCAGACCTAATCGCCCAACATCAGTGCCCGACCGCACTAATGCTCTTGTGGCTGATGGAAGCAAGTCCCTGCAGCAATGTTCCAACATCTAGTGGAAAGCCTTCCCAGAAGAGTGGAGGCTGTTATTGAATCGAAGGGGGAGCAACTTCATATTAATGCCCATGATTTAGGATTACATTTTTTATTTAAATAGGCAAATCAGTTAGGAACAAATTCTTATTTACAATGATGGCCTACCCTGGCCAAATCCGGACAACGCTGGGCCAATTGTGCGCCGCTCTATGGGATTCCCAATCACGGCCGGATGTGATGCAGCCCTGATTCGAAAACCAGGGATTGCAGTGATGCCTATTGCACTGAGATGCAGTGCCTTAGACCGCTGCGCCACTCAGGAATGAGATGTTTGACGAGCAGGTGTCCACATACTTTTGGTCATGTAGTGTATCTCTCTCAGCCATAGAGATAGATACAACTGGCTGAGCAATATATAGCCATACACTATCTATGCTGCTGTTACCCTGAGGGGAAGGAATAAATTAGGGTTCTGCTGTCGTTACACTGTGTCTCACTCTGCCACCTGGTGGTCAGTTACAGTCAGTGTAGTTCTCTGTTCTACCCAAGCCCACAGTCACAGCAAACCACGTGCTGCCATTAGTGGTGGGGCCTGTCAGCTCTGGTATTCTGACAATTCAGTTACCTCTTTGAAACTTTTTAAAGAGAGCGGTCTTAATTCAACTGTAAAATATCACTTTACAAAGATTGTATTGAATAGAAAAAATGTAGAGAAAATACAAAAGGTGGTGCCTTTTTAAAGCATGATGACAAAGATGTTATGCTGAGAATGTTGTCTCTCTTGTTTTCCCCTGCAGCTGCCCTGGAAGTCCCTGACCAGTATCATAGAGTATTACTACATGTGGAAGACCACAGACAGATACGTACAGCAGAAACGGTTAAAAGCAGCAGAGGCAGAGAGCAAGTTGAAGCAAGTCTACATCCCCAACTAGTGAGTATCTACAGACTGAGACAGCAGGTCCTAATGAGCTCCTCCCAAACCCCCAACGTTAACTCTTATGAAGTCTGCAGGTCGGAAGGCTCTGTATGGGCATAAGCCATGTAGAGGTGGAGCTTCTACCTTATTGCTTATACTTTACAGGGAGCAAAATGGGACTGGCTGCAGTATGTTGCATTTCTGAGACTCTGATCCTCTGCCCACTTCCTCATAGCAACAAACCCAACCCCAACCAGCTGAGTGCTAACAGTGTGAAGCCTGGCATTGTGGGAGGCCTAGTGAACGGCTCTGGGGCTGCAGCTGGAGCCACAGTCGGAGTTGGGGGTGTCCCGGGGGTGCTACCAGTGCCCCCAGGACAGACCCCAGGACTGGGCCGTGCTTGTGAGAGCTGCTACAGTGAGTACCACTCCCTTCCACCCACACTCAGTGTTTTGGCTTCATTTAGACCGCATGGAAATGAGTGATTCATTCCATACTGTAGTAAGGCTCCAAGCCATTGCCTCTATGGCTCTCCTTTAACAATGGAGTGAGTTAGAGAGAGTGCGTGAGAGCGAGTGAGTGAGCTCAGTGTAATCTAGTCAGAGCTATTTTAGTGTTAATTAATTCAGTCTTAAATGATTAAAGAATGTCACTAACTCTGTGTGTGTGTGCACGTGTCTCTGCGTATGTGTCTGTCTGTGTGTGTGTCCGTCCCCATGTGTCTCTGTCTCTCTGTGTGTGTGTAGCCATCAGCTCGTATCAGTGGTACTCGTGGGGTCCCCCCAACATGCAGTGTCGTCTGTGTGCCTCCTGCTGGACCTACTGGAAGAAGTATGGAGGACTGAAGATGCCAACAAGACTGGAAGGAGAGAGGCCTGGACCCAACCGCAACAACATGGTAAACAACATGAAACAACACAAACTGAGATCATGATTAGGATGAGAAGGTTTTCCCAAGTAATGTAAACTGAGCAGGAGAAACTCCTGGCCCTCCTTAATGTCAACCTACAACTCTTTGTCTTGGACTCCTCTTGTCTGATTGTCCATTCTCTAACTCTCTCTTCTTCCTCCTCCCCTCCCTCTCACTCTGTCTCTCTGGCTTCTCTCTCCCACCCCCTCCCCTCCCTCTCACTCTGTCTCTCTGGCTTCTCTCTCCCACCCCCTCCCCTCCCTCTCACTCTGTCTCTCTGGCTTCTCTCTCCCACCCCCTCCCCTCCCTCTCACTCTGTCTCTTTGGCTTCTCTCTCCCACCCCCTCCCTCCCTCACTCCCTCTCTGGCTCTGTCTCTCTGGCTTCTCTCTCCCCCCCCTCCCTCCCTCTCACTCTGTCTCTCTGGCTTCTCTCTCCCACCCCCTCCCCTCCCTCTCACTCTGTCTCTCTGGCTTCTCTCTCCCACCCCCTCCCCCTCCCTCTCACTCTGTCTCTCTGGCTTCTCTCTCCCACCCCCTCCCCTCCCTTCTCTCACTCTGTCTCTCTGGCTTCTCTCTCCCCACCCCCTCCCCTCCCTCTCACTCTGTCTCTCTGGCTTCTCTCTCCCACCCCCCTCCTCCTATCCAGTCTCCCCACGGGGTTCCAATGCGTCACAGCGGGAGCCCCAAGTTTGCTGTAAAGACAAAACAGGCCTTCTACCTGATGACCACTCAGGTGACGCGCGCCGCCCGACGCGTCTGTCAGGACATCATCAGACCACGCTTCCTCGCCAGGCACCCCTACCTCCCCCTCAACACAGCCCAAATCAAACAGGAATGTGAGTAACATACTACACCTCTACCTCCACCCCTATCCTCCCCTCCTATCCTCCACTCCTATCCTCCGCTCCTCCACTCCTATCCTCCGCTCCTCCACTCCTATCCTCTGCTCCTCCACCCCTATCCTCTGCTCTCCACTCCTATCCTCCACTCCTATCCTCCACTCCTATCCTCCACCCCTATCCTCTGCTCCTCCACCCCTATCCTCCACTCCTATCCTCCACTCCTATCCTCCGCTCCTCCATCCTATCCTCCACTCCTATCCTCCGCTCCTCCACTCCTATCCTCCACTCCTATCCTCCGCTCCTCCACCCTATCCTCCGCTCCTCCACCCCTATCCTCCACTCCTATCCTCCGCTCCTCCACTCCTATCCTCCACTCCTATCCTCCGCTCCTCCACTCCTATCCTCCGCTCCTCCACCCCTATCCTCCACTCCTATCCTCTGCTCCTCCATTCCTATCCTCTGCTCCTCCACTCCTATCCTCCGCTCTTATCCTCCATTCCTATCCTCCCCTCCTATCCTCCACTCCCACTCCTATCCTCCGCTCCTCCACCCCTATCCTCTGCTCCTCCACTCCTATCCTTCACACCTATCCTCCGCTCCTCCACCCCTATACTCCACTCTATCCTCCGCTCCTCCACCCCTATCCTCCACTCCTATCCTCCGCTCCTCCACCCCTATCCTCCACTCCTATCCTCCACCCCTATCCTCCACTCCTATCCTCCGCTCCTCCACTCCTATCCTCTGCTCCTCTACCCATATCCTCCACTCCTCCACTCCTATCCTCCACTCCTCCACTCCTATCCTCCACCCCATCCTCTGCTCCTCCACCCCTATCCTCCACTCCTATCCTCCACCCCATCCTCTGCTCCTCCACCCCTATCCTCCACTCCTATCCTCCACTCCTATCCTCCACTCCTATCCTCCACTCCTCCACCCCTATCTTCTGCTCCTCCACCCCTATCCCTCACTCCTATCCTCCGCTCCTATCCTCCACTCCTATCCTCCACCCCTATCCTCTGCTCCTCCACCCCTATCCTCCACTCCTATCCTCCACTCCTATCCTCCACTCCTATCCTCCGCTCCTCCACTCCTATCCTCTGCTCCTCTACCCATATCCTCCACTCCTATCCTCCACTCCTATCCTCCACTCCTCCACTCCTATCCTCCACCCCATCCTCTGCTCCTCCACCCCTATCCTCCACTCCTATCCTCCACTCCTATCCTCCTCCTCCACTCCTATCCTCCACTCCTATCCTCCACTCCTCCACCCCTATCTTCTGCTCCTCACCCCTATCCTCCACTCCTATCCTCCGCTCCTATCCTCCACTCCTATCCTCCACCCCTATCCTCTGCTCCTCCGCTCCTATCCTCCACCCCTATCCTCTGCTCCTCCACCCCTATCCTCCACTCCTATCCTCCACTCCTATCCTCCGCTCCTATCCTCCAATCCTATCCTCCGCTCCTCCACTCCTATCCTCCGCTCCTATTCTCCATTCCTATCCTCCACTCCTATCCTCCAATCCTATCCTCCGCTCCTCCACTCCTATCCTCCGCTCCTCCACTCCTATCCTCCGCTCCTCCACCCCTATCCTCCACTCCTATCCTCCACTCCTATCCTCCGCTCCTCCACTCCTATCCTCCGCTCCTCCACCCCTATCCTCCACTCCTATCCTCCGCTCCTCCACTCCTATCCTCCGCTCGTCCACCCTTATCCTCCACTCCTATCCTCCACTCCTATCCTCCGCTCCTCCACTCCTATCCTCCGCTCCTCCACCCCTATCCTCCGCTCCTCCACCCCTATCCTCCACTCCTATCCCCCACTCCTATCCTCCGCTCCTCCACTCCTATCCTCTGCTCCTCCACTCCTATCCTCCGCTCCTCCACCCCTATCGTCCACTCCTATCCTCTGCTCCTCCACTCCTATCCTCCGCTCCTCCACCCCTATCCTCCACTCCTATCCTCCGCTCCTCCACCCCTATCCTCCACTCCTATCCTCCGCTCCTCCACCCCTATCCTCCACTCCTATCCTCTGCTCCTCCACCCCTATCCTCTGCTCCTCTACCCATATCCTCCACTCCTCCACTCCTATCCTCCACTCCTCCACTCCTATCCTCCACAGCTATCCTCCGCTCCTCCACCCATATCCTCCACCCCTATCCTCCACCCCTATTGTCGAATCCTCCACCCCTGTCCTCCACAAAAAAACCTTCCCTCTCCACTCCTACCTCCCCCTCAACACAGGTCAAATCAAGGCCTATTGAGAGTACTGAGTAGACCTGTGTCCTGTTCATTAAAGCACCACACAAAGGAGACTGAGTAAAACAGGGAGAGACTGTAATTGTCCAATAAGAAATGCCATTTTCCTTTTCTGTTGTATTTTTTTTTTTTTTTAAGGTCTTATGTAACAGCTACACATACTAACCCTGTGCTGTGGTGTTTTCCAGGTGCGCTGCGGTTGCCAGACGAGCCCAAAAAGCCATTGCCACTGAAGCCGGTTGACAGGAAGCCTCTGGAGTCAGTGGTCCGATATCTTGGTGGGAATCTCATTCTCACCCATCTATAGAGAAGTCTTTAATTTTCAGTCTGCTAAATGGCATATATTAAATATAATAGTCTGTTTTAGCCAGTGTTGATTTGAAATTCATAACTTTGCTGATTAAACTCAAACATCCCTCTCTCCTTCCTCTTTCTCCCTCCCTTCCTCTCTCTCTCCCCTCCTTCTCTCCATGTCCAGAGGCCCACCCGTGCCCACCCAAACCTGACCTCCCGCGCGGCCAGACCGTAACCACGGGCAGCCTGACACCCATCAAGTCGACACCTAACATCCTCAACAACGGATCACCTACCATCCTGGGAAAACGCACCTACGAGCAGCACAACGGCATGGACGGTGAGAGACCGAGGAGAGGGTCAGAGGTAGAGAGGGGCTGGAGGAGGATGACGTAGATGGAAGACAGTGTGGTCATGGCTAAGGCTGTTGCGATGACCAAATTACCGCCACACCGGCGGTCACGAGTCATGAAGGCAGTCAAATTCCACATGACCGTTTAATCACGGTAATTAGGCTTCTCCAAGCTCTGATGCTGCTGCTGGTCATTAGTAGCCTACCAAAGTTGATAACTGTCTGGTACTCAGCACTCTATTGTCCCTCTAATCATTCTGACATCAATGCAAAAGTTTTCGAAAATCTAATCAAACACTTCATGAGAGCCCATGAGCTCATGTTGCGCCACATTTCTATAGGCTATACAATTGTGGCAGAACACAGAGTGATGGCCTCTATTAAAAAGAGGAGGGTCCTATCAGCTTTCTATAGGTTAGGCCTACTATATTTATTTCTCAACGTTCCTGATGTTAAGCACATTGCTTCTCTTTACAACAGGAGTATAGCCTACCTGGCTGGCATGAAAATAAACCACGGGGAAAACATCTTCCATTGGCTATTTATGTGCATAGATGACATGTATTTTTCCCCGCTGCCCCTGTTTCGATACAGGTACGTGATTATGGTCAATTCTAAATCATAACAAATGTCACACATATATTATTTAGTATATGTAAAGACAAGATTAAATCAAGACTAGTGTGATGGGTGACAATATTATCCTATCACTTGTGAATGATGCCCAGCATAAGAAACAATACCTTTTTTTGTGTGACTTTTTCTAATCATAGTCTCACACCTCATGTAGCGTAACCCATAGGCCTATATGTTTTAAAAAGGTTTGTGTCACAACTGAAGTGCCAAATAACTTCTTAAAATGAAGCACATTAATCCTCTTCACAAGGGGTGTAGAGCCTAACTGGCATACTGTATGCTGCGTGAGAGTTTTAAGTTTGGGGAAGATCATTTTCACCATAAAATGCACCTTAATAATAAAGAATTACATGGATAATTGCAGGTGCGGTCACTTTTGATAATGGTGTTTTCGAGCTAATGGAACATTTGTACATGTGTGCATTGCTGCGCTTATAATGTGAAGAAATAGCCTAATAGTTGATCAACATTTTAAGCTAATGGTTCTGATCTGTTTGCGTCAGCCACATTGCATAAAAAAGTTTTTGTTGATGCTAGTGGTTGTAGTAATTTGGGATCTATCGCATCCCACAACTGTCCCAGACTGTTTGGAATATTTATTTCAATTCAATTAAAATTTAAGGGGCTTTATTAAATTGCGTTATTTCTCGCATAGCATAGGTCAAATTCTGTACTATGGTGATAGTAGATTGACATAGGCTAGTTATTTTCCTGTTCGTTAGGCCTACTCATCTTGTTGGCTGACGAAAAGTACATGTGGACAGCTCATCCAATATCTTCAATATGCACCTCGGAATTGGATAAGGACATGCACAGTTGCGTCTCCGATGTGTCTGTCTTGTAGCCTGTGAGAAAGATCTGATCACGTGACGAAGAGCCATGAGAGACGCTTCGGATTGCGCATCACACTCAGGGAGAAGGGCACACCGCTGCCCCCCGGTCCGCAAAAGGCATGGATTTTTTAGGGTGCATTACTGCCACAAAGGGGATGCCGCCGGGAAATTCAAGGCATTATCAAGTGCTTGTCAAATTATGCCTTTCAAGCAACTTCTTTCAAATCATCATTAGTCTCATCATGCAGTCTTACACTGTATTAAAAATCAAAACATATGTGACCCGATTCAGGAAACTAGGCATTTGTCGCAAGTCACGACTTAACAGGAGAGCCGTTTGAATGTGAAAAATATTTTTTTATCAAAATGCGTTTTTTGTTTGTTGCAGAAATGCCATCTTGAACATGTGAACTTTCATGTGCCTTGATAACAAGCTGGAATGTCATCTGTAAATATGAATACAATTGTTAAATTACGAGCCTTGTTGATTAAGCCACAGAAAAAGTCAGCAACCTTCCCACTAGCTATGATTGGCTGAGATAATGAGTGGGCTGGACATCCCAAAAGCGGAGTTCAGATTGGTCTGCCATAGAAGCTGGTCAGTCTGTGTTGGTAATCCTGTCGAACACAGCTTTTAAAAAAATGTATTGTATAATGGAGCTGCATAAGTGTGGCTGTCCACTTTCTGGAGGATCAAGTTTTGAAATAAGTGGAATTAGAATATGATAGCTACAGAGATGGAGGAAACACCTGTCTCTGGATTTCATCTTCAAACCGTGGCATGGCATTCCTGACAGGGAGACCCGTCCATGCACAATGATGTATACAGGTAAGATAGTCTAGCGTTAGCTAGCTAATGTTACCTTTTCAGATATTACACGTTTTGTAATTTTGACAGAAAGTTGTTTCAAGCTAACATTAGCTGGCTGGCTCCCGAGCTGATGTTATTATTTGTTTCCCAGAGCCATTTGCTGTTCTAGTTAGAGCCTAATGTTAGCTAGCTAACATTGAACATGGTTGGTTAGATCCCAGCACTGTGGCATTGTTGGCACTGTTCATTGGTGTCTGACTAGCTAACGTTAGCTGGCTGGCTCGTTAGCTAACGTTATGTGACGTGTGTGAACTTACACTTTGTTTACCTAGCTAGCAAGCTATATGTCTTAAACTAAAGTGTACTGTTAGCTAGCTAGCTAACATCAGCTGGCAGGCTCCCTAGCTGACATTATTATTAGTTTCCCAGAGCCGTATGCTGTTCTAGTTAGAGACTAATGTTAGCTAGCTAACATTGAACATGGTTGGTTAGCTCCCAGAACTGTGGCGTTGTTGGCACTGTTTATTGTTTAACTAGCTAACGTTGGCTGGCTGGCTCGTTAGCTAACGTTAAGTGACGTGTGTACAACACCCGTTGAATATTGGTGTCAGTAAACTTCTGCAAAAAAGCGTAATGAAATTGTTAACAGCAGAGCTGGTTAGGCTGTTTTCATGTTATCCAGAGGTAAACAAATCATTGGCCAGAGCGTCAAGTGTGCACTTAGAGAGCGAAACGAGATGGGTGGGGCTAAAGGTTAGGGTGAGGGTGTGAACGATGCTGAATGGGTGTAGATGGCTCTTTAGCAGAACATTCAAAGGCGATTTTCTCAAAAGTGAGTTTACAAGTTGATCAACTTTCAAATCAGAATTACTTTCCCATTGTTCTTCAAATACAGTGTATTATATACCATTTTGTAGCTCTGAGTCTCTACTTTTATATAATGTAAAAACACAATTTCAAATTTTGCTACATAAGACCGAATCCAGGTGGTGAGTTACATATAGCTCAACGTTTGTAGAACAATTAAAGTTACATTAATAACTCTAAATTAAGCATATAGGAGTACTTATTAGAGGTCGACCGATTAATCGGTATGGATGATTAATTAGGGCCGGTTTCAAGTTTTAATAACAATCGGAAATCTGTATTTTTGGACACCGATTTGGCCGATTTAAAAAAAAAAACACCTTTATTTAACTAGGCAAGTCAGTTAAGAACACATTCTTATTTTCAATGACGGCCAAGGAACGGTGGGTTAATGACCTAAGGTTTGTATTTCTGTGTTTTATTATGTTATTATTAAGTCTATGATTTGATAGAGCAGTCTGACTGAGCGATGGTAGGCACCAGCAGGCTCGTAAACATTAATTCAAACAGCACTTTCATGCGTTTTGCCAGCAGCTCTTCGCAATGCTTCAAGCATTGTGCTGTTTATGACTTCAAGCCTATCAACTCCCGAGATTAGGCTGGTGTAACCGATGTGAAATGGCTGGCTAGTTAGCGTGGTGCGCGCTAATAGCGTTTCAAACGTCACTCGCTCTGAGACTTGGAGTAGTTGTTCCCCTTGCTCTGCATGGGTAACGCTGCTTCGAGGGTGGCTGTTGTCGTTGTGTTCCTGGTTCGAGCCCAGGTAGGAGTGAGGAGAGGGACGGAAGCTATACTGTTACACTGGCAATACTAAAGTGCCTATAAGAACATAGTCAAAGGTATATGAAATACAAATCGTATAGAGAGAAATAGTCCTATAATTCCTATAATAACTACAACCTAAAACTTCTTACCTGGGAATATTGAAGACTCGTTAAAAGGAACCACCAGCTTTCATATGTTCTCATGTTCTGAGCAAGGAACTTAAACGTTAGCTTTCGTACATGGCACATATTGCACTTTTACGTTCTTCTTCAACACTTTGTTTTTGCATTATTTAAACCAAATTGAACATGTTTCAGTATTTAATTGAGGCTAAATTGATTTTATTGATGTATTATATTAAGTTAAAATAAGTGTTCATTCAGTATTGTTGTAATTGTCATTATTACAACAACAAAAGAATTGTCCGATTAATCGGTATCAGCTTTTTTTTGGTCCTCCAATAATCGGTATCGGCGTGGAAAAATCATAATCGGTCGACCTCTAGTACTTATTTCTTTGTTAACCGCTCAACACAGAATAGCCGCATGTGCGTACTCCCTCAGATCGTTTGTAGAAAATATTTACATTTATTCAGCTTTGTTCAATTGAATTCTTCATACACTGAAATAATATCAAATAATGCCATGGCTAACGTTGGCTGGCTGGCTCGTTGAATATGGCCAGTGTCAGTAAACTGCTAAATGAACTAGTGTATCCCACAGCCATTTGACATTGCCACATCAGGACCTAACATAAGGACAACTCAGAGTATGCTATTCTGTTCTTCTCAAATAGACTACATTTTCTTCATATCATGTTTCTTTAGACCGGTCTAAAATAAATAATGGATTCATTGTGAAGGTGTAGGCTATATTACATGGATTTATTAAGACTTTTTAACATGACTTGTAGGCTGTGTATGGAAACCAGGAGATGCTAAATGTGTTTATGCTAATTAACTGTCAATTACCGTGAGACCGACAGTTATTTGCTTGACAATCACCGGCTGACAAAATGTTGTGACCGCCACAGCCCTAGTTCTTGGCTAACCCTAACCCTCCTCTGGTTTTAATCTGCTCCCCAACATCTTGTATCTTTTGTATTTGTCTCCCTCTACTTTTTTGCTGCCTCTCTTTTCCCACAACATCCAACCCCCCTTTTCTCCATCCCCCTCTTTTCTCCACCCCCCCCACCTTTTTCTCCACCCCCCCTCCTTTCTCCACCACCCCTTTCTCCACCCCTCCCCCACCTCAACCTTTCTCCCCTCCCCACCTCAACCTTTCTCTACCCCTCTCCACCCTCCCACACCTCTCCCTTTCTCCACCCCTCCCCCACATCTACCCCTCTCCACCCCTCCCCCACATCTACCTTTCTCCACCCCTCCCCCACCTCTACCTTTCTCCACCCCTCCCCCACCTCCCTTTCTCCACCCCTCCCCACCTTTCTCCACCCCTCCCCACCTCTACCTTTCTCCACCATTACCTTTCTCCACCACCCTTTCTCCACCCCTCCCCCACCTCTACCTTTCTCCACCACTACCTTTCTCCACCAACCTTTCTCCACCCCTCCCCCACCTCTACCTTTCTCCACCACTACCTTTCTCCACCACCCTTTCTCCACCCCTCCACCACTACCTTTCTCCACCCCTCCACCTCTACCTTTCTCCACCCCTCCACTCCCTTTCAGTTTCCCTTTCAGTCTCAATATACTGTACTACTGTAATTGTGGTTACGGATGTCTACTTTTTCTCTCACCAACTCTTCACCTTTCACTCTCTTTCTCTTACTCTCCTTAGCTAACCTTCTTCCTCTCCAGTTTCTTTTCCCCCCTCCCTGCTCTCTCCTCTCTCTCTCTCTCTCTCTCCCATCCCCCATCTCTCTTTCTCATCCCTCCCCATCTCTCTCTCCCACCCATCTCTCTGTCTCTCCATCACCCCCTCCATCTCCATCTCTCCCCTCTATCTCTCTCTCTATCCATCTCTCTCCCTCCCTCCATCTCCCTCTCTCTCATGCTCTTTCTCCCCATCTCGCTCTCTCATCTCCATATCTCCTCTCTCTCTGTCTCTCTCTTTGTCTCTGTATATCCATCTCAGTAGGTTGTAGTGAATGCTGGTTTCTCTCCCTGTGGTTTATATAGCTCCAGGCTATATGGTGGGTGTTGTCATGGTAACGGAAGGTAGCCAGGAACTATCTGAGACTAGAGAGGTAGTTTGGTCCGGTGGGACCTCACCGGTAACAACCCTCCTCTCCTGGACCAGACCACACTCATTAGGGACTATGTCCATGCTCTGTTCAGAAAGGAAGAGCACATATAAAAATAAATGTGTGTTAATATGTCCTGCAGAGAGAGAGTGATATGTGGAGAGGGAGATAAGTCAATAGGCTACCTACACTGAGTGGTTGTTTTAGTTCTGCAGTGTAGACTAGCTAGTAGCTACAGACATCTTCTCTGGGTTTGGAGTTTGGACGTGAGCCAAGTCTCCATGGATATGTGCTGTCTGACCGGCACTCCATGTCTTTCTCTCCTTCATTTTGGAAACATCCTCTGAGCTTAAAGAAATGTGCTACACATCACAGACTGCACTACTACATGAATAACATGTATAGGCTACTGTAAGTTTCGGGTCAATCTCATTGATATGTTGTATGAACAGAGCAGTTGGATTAGAGTCCTGTTTAGTCTGAGTCTGTAATTGTCTGTCTGTAGCAATGTCTTTCTGTCCTCGGGGTTGGGGTTTGGGACAAGAGGTGTGTCACTGGGTAGAATGGCTCTCCTGCAGTGCAGGGCAGAGACATGGTAGACATGATCATGCAGTTCTACATAGACCACCAGGGGGCAGGAGAGGTCATATTTTATTGCTGCTGCTCCATCAGCATAAGTCACAAAGTGATGAATGCGGCAAAGGCTTAAGGATAGACTACATAGTGTGGCTGTGTGCATTTGCCATGCGTGTGTTTGTGTGTGAATTAATATCCCTCTGTCCTCTGCTAGGAACAAAGCCCAAAGCCCCACAGTGGGACATCATGGCCAAGAGAACAGCTGAGCCAGGCAGGACCGCTTCTGCCCCCATGCAGCAGGATGAGGTACATGAACTGGACTGACTGACCACAGCAGGCACCTCACTACAACCTTCATATAAGGTAGGAAACCTCTCATTCAAGGACGAATTGATTGATTGCTGATTGATTTGACGTAAAATGGACACTTGCGCATGACTGTAAGTCGCTTTGGATAAAACCGTCTGCTATATGGTATATTATGTAAGGCATAAATGGCGACGTTCTGTACATTACCTTGGAAATAATGAACGGCGCTTCATCCCTTTGCAGAGTTAATTGTTCCAAGGTAATGTACAGAACTGAGGTGTTTATCTTACTTACACCACAGTTGCCAAAGAAAACAATACTAAAGCACACATTTACCAGTAGGGATTTTTTTTTAAATATTTCTTTTTTTTATATATAACTCATACTTTCTCATCTTTTGGTTGCTAGAGATGTTAGTTTGATTGGTTCGATATTTATGAATGCGACCCAGTTGTTCGTTCTATATGTTCAATACAGTTACTACAAAGATACAGGCGTCCTTCCTGACTCAGTTGCCGGAGAGGAAGGAAACCGCTCAGGGATTTCAAGATGAGGCCAATAGTGATTTTAAAACAGTTACAGAGTTTAATGGCTGTTATAGGAGAAAACAGGATGGATCAACATTGTAGTTACTCCACAATAGCCTAGTGGTTAGAGCGTTGGACTAGTAAACGGAAGGTTGCAAGATCGAATCCCTGAGCTGACAAGGTAAAAATCTGTCGTTCTGCCCCTGAACAAGGCAGTTAACCCACTGTTCCTAGGCTGTCATTGAAAATAAGAATTTGTTCTTAACTGACTTGCCTAGTTAAATAAAGGTATAATAAAATATGAACCTAAATGACAGAGTGAAAAGAAGGAAGCCTGTACAGAATAAAAATATTCCAAAACATGCATCCTGTTTTCAATAAATCTTAGGGATAGACCCATTTTTTTTCAATTTTCGCCGAAATGACATACCCAAATCTATCTGCCTCTAGCTCAGGCCCTGAAGCAAGGAAATGCATATTCTTGGTACCATTTGAAAGGAAACACTTTGAAGTTTGTGTATATGTGAATTGAATGTAGGAGAATATAACACAATAGATCTGATAGAAGAAAATACAAAGAAAAAACCAACCAGTGTTTTTTTTTACCACCATCTTTGAAATGCAAGAGAAAGGCCACTGTTATAGCCATCACTCTGAATGTAATTCTAATAGTGTCCACAAGATGACAGCAGTGTATGTGCAACGTTTCAGATGGATAACTTGGAGTATGACTGATCCACAAGACTTTTAGTGTGAAGTCCCCAGGTACATTTGGGCAAATTGTAAAGAAGACATTCATATTCCATTTTTCTGCAAGAATATCGTCAAATCTGTATACTTGGACTTTGATTTAGCTTTCCAAGTATTAGTAGCCATATTATAAGTTCAACATTTGCAAAACAACCAGTTTTCATAACTTCGTAACTCTGAATATCCTTATAATTTTTGTCCAAAATGAAAAGGCATGCTGTTAGAAGGTTAGAAGCTACATTTTACGACATGTAAACGGTTTTAGGATACTCCCGTAAAGCCCAGCTCATTGGCTATCTAGCTAGCTTTGTTTGACCCCGATTGTTGCTTATTTCACAAAGATACAGTCGTTCAAGAGATGGCCGTCCGCGTCATCGGTGTGCCATGAAGGCATCTCCTCTCTGACCAAATATGGTGTCCTATAGGATATACTACACCCCTAATGAAATAGTGAAGTCTTGCTACCTTCTAGGATCTCTGAGGAATAGATAACGAATGTGATTTGACTCATTCAAACAACGTTTAGAGTGAGATTTTCACAGATTCCTTTCTTTGCAAATTGAACGAGTTGAAATACAAAATCAATCGTGCGTGCTATATGGACCTTTTTAGGATATGAAAAAGGATTTTATCTAACAAAATGACACTTTATGTTATCTCTGGGGCCCTTTGGATGATAAATCAGAGCAAGATTTCAGAATGTAAGTACACATTTCACCTTCAGAGGTGAATTTATCAAAACTATTGTGGTGAAAAAATGGTTTTGTTGTTAGGAGCTCTCCTCAAACAATAGCATGGCATTTTTTTCTCAGTAATAGCTACTGTAAATTGGACAGTGCAGTTATATTAGCATATATATAATCTTTCAGCCGATAATTTGTTGTTTCTCTAAAATTTGAGATCTTGACACAACGCGCTGCATGATTTAGAACTGTCCCGTTGACAGGATGACGATCTGTGGTGTAATGAGGTGATAATACCAGAGCATATAACGTTTTGGGTGTTGTTAGGCCCGAGACGAGGGCATTATCACTTTATACAACGGGTTACCAACATATTTAAATAATGATTGACATATTTGTATTTATTTATTTATTTAAATGAATTTAGTCATACTATTTCATCCTTCCACAAGATACAGTCCCGATATCTAGGGTCGATACCCAAGCCGGCTGGTCGTTCGATCTATCGGTTCGGTTGCCAGAGACGCGACCCAGTCGTTCAGTCTTTTTGTTCTGTATCTATGGACACGACCCTGTTGTTTGTTCTAAATGTTTCCATTGCCATACTGGCTACATTCTTATCCCTTGTTTGCTAGCTAGCCAACTATGGCTAACTTACAGTCACGTCAAAAAGTTCAGCCAGAATAACAGCAAAGTAGCTGCATTTGCAGCTGCACTATAAATACCTAGGTGTCTGGTTAGACTGTAAACTCTCCTTCCAGACTCACATTAAGCATGTCCAATCCAAAATTAAATCTAGAATTGGCTTCCTATTTCACAACAAAGCCTCCTTCACTCATGCCGCCAAACATACCCTCGTAAAACTGACTATCCTAACGATCCTTAACTTTGGCGACGTCATTTACAAAATATACCCCAAAACTCTACTCAGCAAACTGGATATAGCCTATCACAGTGCCATCCGTTTTATCACCAAGCCCCATATACTACCCACCACTGTGACCTTTATGCTCTCGTCGGCTGGCCCTCACTACATATCCGTCGCCAAACCCACTGGCTCCAGGTCATCTATATGCTTTGCTAGGTAAAGCTCCGCCTTATCTCAGCTCACTGGTCACCATAGCAACACCCACCCGTAGCACACGCTCCAGCAGGTATATTGCACTGGTCATCCCCATAGCCAACACTTTCTTTGGCCGCCTTTCCTTCCAGTTCTGTTGCCAATGACTGGAACGAATTGCAAAAATCTCTGAAGCTTGAGTCCTATATCTCCCTCTCTAACTTTAAACATCAGCTGTCAGAGCAGCTTACTGATCACTGTACCTGTACACTGCCAATCTGTAAATAGCACACCCAACTACCTCACCCCTATATGCACACATATCACTCCAGTATTAATGCTAAATTGTAATTATTTTTGACCTCTATGGCCTATTTATTGCCTACCTCCCTACTCTTCTACATTTGCACACACTGTACATGTATCTTTCTATTTTTTTCTTCTTTTTTGTTATTGACTACGTTTTGTTTATGTGTATCTATGTGTTGTTGTTTTTGTCGCACTGCTTTGCTTTATCTTGGCCAGGTCGCAGTTGTAAATGAGAACTTGTTCTCAACTGGCCTACATGGTTAAATAAAGGTGAAATAAAAAATAAAATAAATACATTTTCATTTGTTTAAGCTGTTTTCTAGTGACATTTATTTGGATACATCCATAATAATGACCTAATGATGTGCGATTTTGCCTGGCATAGAAAATGTGCTCTATCATTAGGACACTGTTGTTCAGAGGAGCTAGACAACAACACAGCTAACACAAACACTTCAAACTGAAGCTAGAAAGACTGCAAACTAGCTGCACTTCGTTTGGTTTGACCTTTTTTTCAATTGACATTTCTTTGTTTATATCCATAAAAATGATGCTAGCTGATTCATGATTTTGACTGGCTGAGAAATGCTGCCTGCCTGTGTGTCTTGTCCCGACACGTTCATTACTATGGGGCAACTGGAGATCAAATTTGAACTTTGAAACAATTTTGCAAATGTCGGAGAGACAGACAGCAAGGTTCATACAAATCTCTGCTGTTGAAAACTACATGTTAGTCTAAAATAAATTAGAGATAATGTCTAGGGTTATAGTGGAGATCAAGTTTATAAATTGCCTGGCTGGGCTGATGAGACAGTGGATTGCGCAGTCAGATGGAACAGGGTAAATAGGCATTTTAACGTCATAGATTTAGCCGGTGGTAACTTGTGGAATAGACATCGGCTGGAATGCGGTTTTAACCATCATTCAGGATTAGAACCACCCGTTGTATAATATATTATATATTAAGATGCATTTGTCCATATGGGCTTATAAAATACTAGATATTCCAAAAGTATTCAATTAACAGTGTGTTAAATAATACAGTATTGTGCACTACAATCATATAGTGGATTATTAAGTCTCAACCCTCTTCTTGTGTTTTCTTACCCCAGGTAAATGAAATGGGAAGGCATTTTTCCACATCCAAAGATGGAGTTGGGGGGGATTTGAGTGGAGCAGGGCTGGAGGCCGCAGCACCATCAATGATTGGCCACCATCTCACACAATCAGCATGAGCCTGCAAACTGTCAAAGACCAACCAACCAATTGTCTTTTGGAATGGAAGGAATAGAACTAAGGCTGTGGCCTATCAGAAGACTGCCTGACTGTACAGGACTGTGTTTATTACTTAACCTTTCTTGTTATTACTGTCATTACTGTAATTATTATTATCGTTATTATTTTGTTTATTTTTGTTTAATTTTTTTTACCAACTATAACCCGAAGCTTAAGTTTAATTGTTGATAATAAAAATAAAAAAAAGATTAAACTTAGTTTCATGAAAACTGCTTTCGTTGTTGCGTGGAAAACCCCTGTGGAAAAGGGTGAAAGAAGGACTGTCTGTATTGTAATATAAGCCACTTGCATCTTTTTTTAACAGGTTTATTAAACATATGGCAAGGAGATGAACATTAATTTCAATGACATAAGTATACTTCCTTGGTTATTTTTATTATTATTTGGAAATCTTCAAGAGGATTCTGATTCTGTTTTGTGAGCAGGCCCGACCCTATTTGACCAGAGAGGTTTAACTTATTGAGAAAAACTGAAACATGCTGTTTTTTCTACCTTTTTCACAAGTAATGCATCTATGCTTCAATGATGTAATTAAAATGATAATAGATTTTTTTTGCCTTGTGTGGGATTACTGTTCTGGTTCTGGAACTGCTATATGGTGTCCCAAATGGCACCCTAAACCCTATATAGTGCACTCGTTTTTGACCATGGCTCTGGTCAAAAGTAGTGTACTATATATGGAATATGATATTTGGGACGCATCCCTATATGAGGTGCTATGAGTGGTGGTGATGTCAATGCTTGTGTTAACAGAAATACAACAGCTAGAGGTTTTGCCCTGCCCCCTCTCTCCTAAACCACTTCCAGGTCACGCAGGTTCTGTTGATGACAGATTTTTTAGAGACCAGGCTGTAGGTCAATTCCATAAGAGCTGTTTTTACCTGGTGAAGTCAAATCAATGCTAAGGCCGAGTCCAAGTTTACTTTTTTAAAAACCTTTATTTAACTAGGCAAGTTAAGAAGAAATTGTTATTTACAATGACGACCTACCCCGGCCAAACCATAACCCGGATGACGCTGGGCCAATTGTGTGCCGCCCTATGGGACTCCCAATCATGTCCGGTTGTGATACAGCCTGGAATCGAACCAGGGTCTGTAGTTAAGCCTCTAGCACTGAGATGCAGTGCCTTAGATCGCTGCGCCACTCAGGAGCCAAACGTGGAATACAGTTGAAGTCGGAAGTTTACATACACCTTAGCCAAATACATTTAAACTCAGTTTTTCACAATTCCTGACATTTAATCCTTGCAAAAATTCCCTGTTATATGTCAGTTAGGGTCACCACTTTATTTTAAGAATTTGAAATGTCAGGATAATAGTAGAGAGAATGATTTATTTCAGCTTTTATTTCTTTCATCACATTTTCAGTGGGTCAGAAGTTTACATACACTCAATTAGTTTTTGGTAGCATTGTCTTTAAATTGTTTAACTTGGGTCAAACGTTTCGGTTAGCCTTCCACATCCTTCCCACAATAAGTTGGGTGAATTTTGGCCTATTCCTCCTGACAGAGCTGGTGTAACTGAGTCAGGTTTGTAGGCCTCCTTGCTCCCACACGCTTTTTCAGTTCTGCCCAGAAATGTTCTATAGGATTGAGGTCAGGGCTTTGTGATGGCCACTCCAATACCTTAACTTTGTTGCCCTTAAGCCATTTTACCACAACATTGGAAGTATGCTTGCCGTCATTGTCCATTTGGAAGACCCATTTGCGACCAAGCTTTAACTTTCTGACTGATGTTTTGAGATGTTGCTTCAATATATCCACATAATTGTTCTTCCCTCACGATGCCATCTATTTTGTGAAGTGCACCAGTCCCTCCTGCAGCAAAGCACCCCCACAACATGATGCTGCCCACCCCCGTGCTTCACGATTGGGATGGTGTTCTTCAGCTTGCAAGCCTTCCCCTTTTTCCTCCAAACATAACGATGGTCATTTTGGCCAAACAGTTCTATTTTTGTTTCATCAGACCAGAGGACATTTCTCCAAAAAGTATGATCTTTGTCCACATGTGCAGTTGCAAACCGTAGTCTGGCTTTTTAATGGTGGTTTTGGAGCAGTGGCTTATTCCTTGCTGAGCGGCCTTTCAGGTTATGTCGATATAGGACTTGTTTTACTGTGGATACAGATAATTTTGTACCTGTTTCCTTCAGCATTTCACAAGGTCCTTTGCTGTTCTGGGATTGATTTGCACTTTTCACACCAAAGTACGTTCATCTCCCCTTGGGTTGTGCGGTGGCGGAGATCTTTGTGGGCTATACTCGGCCTCGTCTAAGGATGGTAAGTTGGTGGTTGAAGATATCCCTCTAGTGGTGTGGGGGCTGTGCTTTGGCAAAGTTGGTGGGGTTATATCCTTCCTGTTTGGCCCTGTCCGGGGGTATCATCAGATGGGGCCACAGTGTCTGCCAGAGTCTCCTGTCTCAGCCTCCAGTATTTATGCTGCAGTAGTTTATGTGTCGGGGGTCTAGGGTCAGTTTGTTATATCTGGAGTACTTCTCCTGTCTTATCCGGTGTCCTGTGTGAATTTAAGTATGCTCTCTATAATTCTCTCTTTCTTTCTCTCTCTGAGGACCTGAGCCCTAGGACCATGCCTCAGGACTATCTGGCATGATGACTCCTTGCTGTCCCCAGTCCACCTGGCCGTGCTGCTGCTCCAGTTTCAGCTGTTCTGCCTGCGGCTATGGATTCCTGACCTGTTCACCGGACGTGCTACCTGTCCCAGACCTATTATTTGACCATGCTGGTCATTTATGAACATTTGAACATCTTGACCATGTTCTGTTATAATCTCCACCCGGCACAGCCAGAAGAGGACTGGCCACCCCTCATAGCCTGGTTCCTCTCTAGGGTTCTTCCTAGGTTCTGGCCTTTCTAGGGAGTTTTTCCTAGCCAATGTGCTTCAACACCTGCATTGCTTGCTGTTTGGGGTTTTAGGCTGGGTTTCTGTACAGCACTTTGAGATATCAGCTGATGTACGAAGGGCTATATTAATAAACTTGATTTGATTTTGATTTGATCTCTAGGAGACAGAACGCGTCTCCTTCCTGAGCGGTATGACGGCTGCGTGGTCCCATGGTGTTTATACTTCCGTACTATTGTTTGTACAGATGAACGTGGTACCTTCAGGCATTTGGAAATTGCTCCCAAGGATGAACCAGACTTGTGGTCTACAATTTTTTTTCTGAGGTCTTGGCTGATTACTTTTGATTTTCCCATGATGTCAAGCAAAGAGGCACTGAGTTTGAAGGTAGGCCTTGAAATGTATCCACAGGTACACCTCCAATTGACTCAAATGATGTCAATTGGCCCATCAGAAGCTTCTAAAGCCATGAAATCATTTTCTGGAATTTTCCAAGCTGTTTAAAGGCACAGTCAACTTAGTGTATGGAAACTTCTGACCCACTGGAATTGTGATACAGTGAATAATAATTTAAATAATCTGTAAACAATTGTTGGAAAAATTACTTGTGTCATGCACAAAGTCGATGACCTGACCAACTTGCCAAAACTATAGTTTGTGGAGTGGTTGAAAAACTAGTTTTAATGACTCCAACCAAAGTGTATGTAAACTTCCGACTTCAACTGTATATATATTTTTTAATGTATCCATTATTTTACCAGGTAAGTTGACTGAGAACACATTCTCATGTACAGCAACGACCTGGGGAATAGTTACAGAGGAGAGGAGGGGGATGAATGAGCCTATTGTAAACTGGGGATTGTTAGGTGACCTTGGGTCACCTAAGTTAACACACCTACTCTCACCATAAGTGCCATGGGATCTTTAATGACCTCAGAGAGTCAGGACACCTGTTTAACATCCCATCTGAAAGACAGCACCCTACACAGGGCAGTATCCCCAATCACTGCCCTGGGGCATTGGGATATTTTTTAGACCAGAGAAAATAGTGCCTCCTACTGGCCCTCCAACACCACTTCCAGCAGCATCTGGTCTTCCATCCAGGGACTGACCAGGACCAACACTGCTTAGCTTCAGAAACAAGCCAGCATTGGTATGCAGGGTGGTATGCTGCTGGAATATAGTACTTCCAGAAGTCTAGCCCTGCCCCCTCCAAAATCAATGTTGCCTTGGCGGTCACCTAATGTCTAATTTGTCTGTGTGAAGGAGAAAGACAGAGGTTCTGTTCTGTCTTTGACAGTTGTAGAGATGAGGTTGTAATTCAAGTTTCTCTGAAATGAAATGAACAGCTAAACTCTGCCTTCTCTTGTAAAGTGACTATAATTTGTGGATGGGGTACCTCTGCTTTTAACACCTGGTATTCCTATACTGTTCACACAGCAGACAACTAACATATTCATATTTTAAATATTCCTGAACACAGAATGACAAAATAAAGTTTTCGACTGGGACCTTACAGCCAAACTTCAGGCGCGCGCAGTGGTACCGAGGCTGCCGTGCAGCTCCCCCGGGACTGCAGCGCAGAAATATCAGGCCACAGAGAGAAGCACGAGATTGTAACTTCACTCAACTTTCTAGAGCAGTGGTCACCAACCCGTCAATCGCGATCGACTGGTCGATCTCCAAAGCGTTCCCAGTAGATCGCCAAACATGTCTGTAAAAAACCCAACGATAAAGCCTTGTGTTCCTATTTTTTTGTCTATGTCCGTTGTATGTAGGTGCACCCGATTCAGCTGCTCTGCGCGCGGGTTGGCGAAATGTTGCTATTTTGAAGCATTTCATGTGTCTGAAGGCACAAACGCTGTTTTCCGGGCGGGCCCAGAGAGCAAATCAAGTGCATTATATAGTTACCGCTGGCCAATCGGATGGCACAGATGACGGTGCCTGCAATAAAGTAGCAGACATTAAAGAAAGCTACAGTAAAGTTGATACTGTGAGATTTGAAAACGTTTAAAACCACGACTAGAGAGAGACTGTCAACAAATACAGCAAAGAGATGCTGTTTTTTATGAGTGTCGAGGAATATTTCACTTTCTCTGCTCATAGGATTAATACCAGTAATTTGTACACGAGGCAGAAATAACGACTCCAGTTTCGTCATGAGCTGAAAGACTCCCTTTTTGGTCCGCGGAGGAAAGAGAGAGCAGAGGGATGTCGAGAGGCTGACCCTAGGTCTGCTGCTCTCTCCCTTCGCTGATACTGACCATCAGATACAGGCACCATCAGCCTAGTAAAATAAAAATACAAAGCTAATTATGTAAATGTATGCTCACTCAGCTGTGCTTCACAAGTAATACAATAACTGATATATTACCGGTGTGATCATACAGTCTGCATCAAATTTAGATTTCAAAAATAATAATTATGGCACGAACAATAATGCATTGGCATGGCAATTCAAGCAAAGCCGATATGCGGTGGTAATGTATTGGACCTATAGCTTACTGCACAAACCTCATTGTTACAGTACTGTTTTAATTGGTTAATGTTGCGTAGGTTTACGTTTTTTAAGTAATGTTAAAAAATAATCTGAGCGGTAGATCTCGGCTTGCATTTTGGACTAAGAAAGCATTTTTATGTGTAACTCTATGTTGTTGTTTTTGTTGCACTGCTTTGCTTTATCTTGGCCAGGTTGCAGTTGTAAATGAGAACTTGTTCTCAACTGGCCTACCTGGTTAAATAAAGGTGAAATAAAAAGGATTGTGATGGGGCATAAAACGAGGGTGTGTCTTTTAAGTGTTTGGACCGCAACCAAGGTATCCCCCTTTCCCTTTGTGTTTTGAGATCAATGCGAGAGCTGCATGTAGCCACGCGTGCACATTTTGTTCATATCCTTTGCTGGTTAGTGAGTTGTTAGCCCCACGTTATAAATCATTTGTAGTCAGCAGTAGGGGAGTGACATACATTTCTAGACATCTTTGAAAAGCTTGTCAGATAAAGAGCTTTTTTTGTCTTAAATGGGCGGTGTTGTATTTTTAGACAGGCTGAGTGGAAAAATATCTCCTGGTCCGACGAATCCTGGTTCCTGTTGCGTCATGCTGATGGCAGAGTCAGGGTTTGGCGTAAACCGCAATGAATCCAGCAGGAGTCCATTGATCCGTGGCAGTGATGTAGCCTTCTGGTGTGGTAAATGTTTTTCTGGTACACGTTAGGACACTTGATAAAAATTTAGCAATTATTGAACGCCACAGCGTATCTGAACATTGTTGCTGGCCAGGTGCAACCATTCAGGCTGTTCTGGAGGTGAAGGGGGGACCGACCTTGTACTAGATGGGTTTACCTAACAAACTGAACCTAACAAAAAGCCAATGGGTCAGTTTGTGCACAACTCAGATCCGTCACCCTCCCTCTGGCTATAGATACGGGTACATTCAACAGAGTGCCTGAAGAGGCGACAATTTTCCTACGGTGTGATCTAGTGTTTTATTGCCCTCTGTATGGCGATCTGAGACGTTCTTTTTTTGTTCATTTCTGGTGCTAACCCTAAATTATTCTGGTTAAGGGATGAGCAGAGGTGTAACTTTTGTTTCAGTGTTTGAGATTGCACCGTTTGTTCACAATGACTGGAGGAGAAGGAGAAATGTACTGTTTGTGGCTGTGCAATTATTGTATATTTGCACAATTTGTAAAAAACAAAAAACATGTTTCGAGTACAAGGAAATTGGTACTATTTTTAGTAGTAGGTGTATGACACTTAAATAAATCATATCAATCAATAATACCGCAGGTCAGGGTCCCTGGAGGTTAGTGGCCATAACAAAGATCTGCTCTGTCCTCTGATTATCCCATGACAAATTGGTTACCTGGGGTAGAAAGGCCTGGATCCTGTTCAGTAGGGCACACTGGAGCAAAACGTTTCACAGCGGTAGATTGAAACTACACTTGTTCTAATTGGACAAGTTTCGGTAGCACTTTAGCGGTTAAGAGACTCGGGCCAGTAACCGAAATGTCACTGGTTCGAATCCCCGAACCGGCAAGTTGGAAAAATCTGCCGTTCTTCCCATGAGCAAGGCAGTTAACCGCCAACAATAAGTGCTCCCCGGGAGCCAATAACTTGGATATCGATTAAAGCAGCCCCCGCATCTCTATAATTCAGAGGGGTTGGGTTAAATGTGGAAGACCCATTTCTGTTGAAGGCATTCCGTTGTGCAACAGACTAGGTATCCCCCCTTTCCACTCTCACTCAGTTTCAAAATGTTTCTCCCTTACTGAACAAGACCCAGCTCTGAGTGCTAATCAGTGTTTAAGGCACTGTTCGTTGAGGTGACGAAAGAGTTAAGATGCAAGAACCGCGTGAGTGGAGCGGATGCTCGAGCCGTCTCTAAACATGTGCCGCTGTCCTGGCTAGTGGCTACTACTGCAGTCGGTGAAGGATCGGACAGTGGGGGGACCGGGAACGGTGCGCCGGTAGCAGGACGATGAGACTTCGCATGGACTGTTGGTCCATATATCACATAAATTATTGGCTGTGCTGCATCCGGTGGGACCACCGCAGCGACAATATTACGGTAAGATGTTTAGGTTTGTATCATTTTTGTTCCACTTTAAATTAATGGACAGGACATTGTGCAAGACTACTTTTTTCATCACTACAGTAATTAATATTTATTTAACTGAAATCTCCTCTTGCAAAACGACCCGAGGATAATATGGGTATGCAGCAGTGACATATTGAATCAATGGAATGAATTGTAGCCAACTAAAATATGGGCCAGCTTGTGTCCGCGGTTCGCTGTCATTTTTTTTTTACTCTGTCCAATTTATTTTACAACGCTGCAATCATCACGGAACAAGACTATTCATGTTTATCTATAAGGATTATAACCAGCGTTTTCCCCGATATTTCCAGTTTCTCCAGATAACATTCGCACATGTTTATTCTCACACTGATTTTATAGGAACAGTTTGTCGCATTGGCATTATGTAGTGTAGCCTAAAATAAATGCACACAAAGCCATCATCAGCAATCAATATTTTGATTTGGGGGAGTACTCAGTAGGGTAGGCCACCGTAGCCTATTTGTGTCATGTCATCGACATTTCCTCCACTATCAGCTAGGCTTTGTGAGTTTGCCAATGCAGCGTTTAGAACCGGGACAGGAGAGATGGAGATTCTTGCATCCGCGCAGTAATGCTGCGGTCTCCCCTCCCCCTCGTTCACAAGCCTGGTCAAGGTGTCGTGGCCAACCCTCCTTCTTCCTCTTTTAATTTGAGTGTCCACGATTCCTAATCTCATGGATATAAACCATGTCACAGGTTGGAGGGCTTAGTTATTTAACTCCACATATCAGGGTCTTTCAGGGTCCCTGAACTTAATGACACAGAGAGAGGAAGAGAGCGAGAGAGAGGGGTGCGGGGCCACAGGCTAGTAATTCATTTTACTGAATTAATTTCCACACAGCACTGTAGCCTACCAAATAACCAAATCGCATCCACATTTTCACATCAAACTTTGCATACTCTTTTAGTCATATAAAGTTTTTTTTTTTTAGCATTTACATTTTTTTTTTTTTCTGCTAAAATAGATGCAAAATGATAGACTGCTAAGGGACTGTACATTATTTATAATGAGGGATACCTAGACGAAATTGTATCTCTCTGAAATTAAAATGGATGGCCCTCCCTTCAGTAAAATACAATATATATTTTCCTGACCCTTCCTGAACAATTGGAGAGAAAAAAGGATCCTCCCTCAATTAAAACGAAGTGGATAGCAGAGAACATGCCTACGGTTTACCCTCACTCCTAGGACAGACCAGAGCCTTGGGTATGCCGTTTTAGGAACTGTTCTTGGTTTTGTAAGCATCACATGGCAAAGTAGCCAGAAGGTTGTGGATTCGCAGACCACAGACGACAAGGGTAGAAAGATATCCATTATAATAAAAGCACTGCATGAATCTATCATCTTATTTGCGGTCCGAGAAAATAATAGCCTTTTATTCATGCATTTCATGTAATTATACATCCATTTACCTGACTGGAGACAAGCTTTTTTAATACCACAACAGAGCATGAAAACTAATGAGTACATGCTGCAACACCAGACACGTGGTGGTTTCTATACAGGCTAATGTTCAAAAAGAGGATAGGCCAGGTTTGGAAAAGTTGTCCATCAAGTGTAAAAAATGTAGAGCAACAGAACCAGTTACAACTGAAGTATCTGATCGTCAATGAATTGGAGAAAAATCCATTAATTGATTAACACAGCAGACTCATATCATCAGGTATTCACTTGTAATTTATTTTTCATTTGGCAACTATCATTTTCTAATTCATTCTATTTTATTGTTGTTAAAAAACAGATTTGTGTTGACTGTGGTTCAATAAGAGCATCTGCTAGGCTAAATTAACAAGCTAGGCATGCATAGCTAGCTCACCACATGATCCTCAAACCAAACACTGGCCAGACTCATGTTTCTTAAAGTGAATTCAAAGGCAAATAAGACATTTTTCGTTTCATTGTTATTTAACTCTAAGTAGTTATTTTGTACCTTTTTTTTACAGCCTAAATGCAAAATGAAGGGCATGTTGTTGTGTTGTTGTTGATGTGGTGTTGTTGATGTGTTGTTGAAGTGCTGTTGTTGATGTGTTGTTGTTGATGTGTTGTTGAAGTGCTGTTGTTGAAGTGTTGTTGTTGATGTGTTGTTGTTGATGTGTTGTTGTTGATGTGTTGTTGTTGATGTGTTGTTGAAGTGCTGTTGTTGATGTGTTGTTGTTGATGTGTTGTTGTTGATGTGTTGTTGAAGTGCTGTCGTTGATGTGTTGTTGAAGTGCTGTTGTTGATGTGTTGGTGAAGTGCTGTTGTTGATGTGTTGTTGATGTGTTGTTGATGTGCTGTTGTTGAAGTGCTGTTGTTGATGTGTTGTTGAAGTGTTGTTGAAGTGCTGTTGTTGATGTGCTGTTGTTGATGTGCTGTTGTTGATGTGCTGTTGTTGAAGTGCTGTTGTTGATGTGTTGTTGAAGTGCTGTTGTTGATGTGTTGATGTGCTGTTGTTGATGTGCTGTTGTTGATGTGCTGTTGTTGATGTGCTGTTGTTGATGTGTTGTTGTTGATGTGTTGTTGATGTGCTGTTGTTGATGTGTTGATGTGTTGTTGAAGTGCTGTTGTTGATGTGTTGTTGATGTGTTGTTGTTGTGTTGTTGTTGATGTGTTGTTGTTGAAGTGCTGTTGTTGATGTGTTGTTGTTGAAGTGCTGTTGTTGATGTGTTGTTGAAGTGCTGTTGTTGAAGTGTTGTTGTTGATGTGTTGTTGTTGATGTGTTGTTGAAGTGCTGTGTGATGTGTTGTTGAAGTGCTGTTGAAGTGTTGTTGTTGAAGTGCTGTTGTTGATGTGCTGTTGTTGATGTGCTGTTGTTGATGTGTTGTTGTTGATGTGTTGTAGAAGTGCTGTTGTTGAAGTGCTGTTGTTGATGTGTTGTTGATGTGTTGTTGATGTGTTGTTGTTGATGTGTTGTTGAAAGGCTGTTGTTGATATGTTGTTGTTGAAGTGCTGTTGTTGATGTGTTGTTGAAGTGTTGTTGTTGATGTGTTGTTGTTGAAGTGTTGTTGAAATGCTGAGTGCTCCTGACAGCCTATAGCGTGTCACAAATGTTTCACAATTGAATTCTTAAATGGCAGGCAATATCATTGAAATAATAATATAGCCTAAATAATTAATTTTAGGCTACCTTGCTTGCTTCTGACAGATTTAGAGTTAGTATGTTGTTTAATAGCCTGTTGAGATGGCGAAACCTCAATTGATAGTGACAAAATCCTTACTTCCCTAGTAAAGTCATTTTTTTTGTCTCCTCCTCAGCTACAGAAGGTTGTAGCGCAGCCTCTGAATGTCACAGAGGCAAACCAAATATATCCCATATGCATCAGAGTCAAGTCATTCCCCGGCATTTTCCATCCAGCATCGTTATAGATCACTTTATATAATCAGTTCAATTTTTTTATTTTATCTTAAGTTAACAAAGATTTTCCTAAACAAAAGCCACAATACCCTCACATACCCACTCAAATAGAGCCCTGGTTTTAACTTAACACCTTAAGCCCTTAATTGACACTGAGATATTTAAGGAGTTCATGGTGACTGAAGGAATAGGCTGACAAAATCTATGGATAGTAGAATATAATTTAGTCTGTCAAACAGGTCGGTCTACCTTTTATTTAATAGGAAGAAATAGGCGACAACACAAAGCCCTCTAGTTGTTAGTAGCCTAAAGTCTAATTAAAATTAGACTGTTTTAAATGAATTAGGTCTTCTCGAATTAGCCTACTTTCAGCACCCATGTGTTGTCCATCTCTGTGGCTTCCGCTTCATAGTAATGTATGTAAATTACTTGAATATGGTTTATTTGTGAGTTCAATAACTCTGATAAATAGCTTCATTATGGGCAATGAAACATATTTTTTATTAAAATAAATTCTACCAATAGTAAGCTTACTACTACTTACGGTCCTCCTTCTCCTCTTCACGCTCTCCCTCTCAAGCTGAACAGGACATTAGTAGGCCTAGTCATTGAACACAGATATTGCATTTTTTTGGGTGACATATTGACTCGCCTCCTGAAGTGCCACGATACACAGCACAGTCATTGGTTAGGCAGCACAAAAAGGGTTTACATCAGCAAGAGCAGGGCATGCCATTCAAACCCTTTACTCAGTACTTTTTTGAAGCACCTTTGGCAGCGTGTACAGCCTTGAGTCTTCTTGGGTATGACGCTACAAGCTTGGCACACCTGTATTTGGGGAGCTATTTTCAGGTCTCTCCAGAGATGTTCGATTGGTTTCAAGTCCGGGCTCTGGCTGGGCCACTCAAGGACATTCAGAGACTTGTCCAGAAGCCACTTCTGCATTGTCTGTGTCCTTAGCATCCCACATACCCTAGAGAGGTTAAGCTTCCCACCTGGCCAACATCCAGTGAGATTGCAGAGCGCCAAATTCAAATACAGAAATACTCATTATAAAAATTCAGAAAAGATACAACTTTTTTACACACGTTTAAAGATTAACTTCTTGTGAATCCAACCACGGTGTCAGATTTCAAAAATGCTTTACAGCGAAAGCATACCTTACGGTTATTTGAGAACATCGCCCAGAAGACAAATCATTACAAACAGTAACTAGCCAATTAGAAGAGTTACACAAGTCAGAAATAGAGAACAAATTAATCACTTACCTTTGATGATCTTCACATGGTTGCACTCAGAAGACATTCATTTATTCAATAAATGTTCCTTTTGTTCGATAAAGTCTCTCTTTATATCCAAAAACCTCCGTTTTGTTAGCACGTTTTCTTCAGTAATCCACATGCTCAAACGCAATCCCAATAGGCAGACAAAAAAAAATCCAAATTGTATCTGTAAAGTTCATAGAAACATGTCAAATGATGTTTATATTCAATCCTCAGGTTGTTTTTGGCCTAAATAATCAATAATAATTCAACCGGACAATAACGTTGTCAATATAAAAGGTAAACCAGAAAGGCACTCTCTTGGTTGCGCGCATGAAAAAGCTTTGTGACATGGCAGGGTCCACTCATTCCGTCTGCTCTTACTCCCCCATTATTCAGAATAAAATCTAAACTATTTCTAAAGACTGTTGACATCTAGTGGAAGGCATAGGAACTGCAATTTGAGTCCTAAGTCAATGGATACTGTAATGGCATTAAAAAGAAAACTACACACACAAAAAAATCCTACTTCCTGAATGGATTTTTCTCAGGTTGTCGCCTGCCAAATCGGTTCTGTTATACTCACAGACACTATTGTAACAGTTTTGGAAACTGTAGAGTGTTTTCTATCCAAATCTACCAATTATATAAATATCCTATCTTCTGGGCCTGAGTAGAAGGCAGTTTAATTTGGGCACGCTTTTCATCCAAAATTCCAAATGCTGCCCCCTACCCTAGAGAAGTGTTGTGTCTTTGGCTATGCCGGATTAAGTGATATGACATGCTATTTTGTAATATAATTTATCCGTAATTAGTATCACCTGATTGAGCTAATCATGTACATGTAATTAACTAGAGTCGAGCACCACATAATAATATTTATAGAGCTGTTATCTGCCGAATAAACTCTTAAAGACCTAGTAATATTTTACATCAATAGCAGTCAATATCAATCATCGTCTTAATTCAGTCTCATCTGAAAGTTGTAAATTCTGCATGAACCCTGGCTAACAATTTTAATCAGCAATACAAAATTGGGTTTAATTATTTATTTACTAACTACCTAACTAATCACACAGGGCAGGGTTTGAGTGAAAGAGCGGGAAGACTGAGGGACACAGGGAGAAGCTGTGCTATCGTAAATAGAGTATCTGATGCATTCTAAATTACCGCCCATTTGGAAAAGTATATAGAAAATATAATAAATATTTACTCTGTGCTGAGCTTCGGTAGGTTGGTGGTAGATGGAAGGCCGTGTTGCCAAACCGAGTCCTTTGAAGAATGTCTCTGGTTGTCAATTGTATATATTGTAGTAGCGTGTTTGGGTGATAGACGGGATACTCTGTCTGTTCCTTCCTAACCCTCGTTGCATCTGCTGTTGCTAACTCAACGGCTAGGAGGTATCACATCTGTAGTGAATAAGAGTTCAAAGATCATACCATTCGCAACCAAAGCTCAAGCTGATGTTGGCTTTGTTCTGTAGTTATTATCTGATACATTCTGACATAGGACCGTTGTCCTACATCCTCGGAACAGGAAGTTATATTGTCGTCAAGGGCTTATATAGGAAGGGAGAGGAGTGCATGTTTGAAAGGTTTTATAGCCCACGTCCCTTCACAGGGGCGGGCCACTGATTGAGCAGCCCTATCTTATGAAAACCCAATCTCTCATTTTAGAAGCTAACATCACATTTCATCCCATCACAAATAATTTCATATTCAAACATTTAAATTGAACACCAATTCCATGTGAATCCGATAACACTGATGTGTAGACTTTCCACTGTAGAGTTTATGTCATCTGATCATTGATGAGAATGTCTCAGATGACAACCGAACTGACATCATATTCATTAAGTACCACCGCATATGTTCCATTGCTCGGATTACCAGAATATAGTTAGTTTCCCCCCACCTTCTGACGTTCCCAGAATTCCCCCAGGCCAACGTCATGACAGAAGTTAAGGTTGTTGTCCTGTTGGATGGTGAACCTTCGTCCCAGTCTGAGTTCCTGAGTACTCTGGAGCAGGTTTTCATCAAAGATCTTTCTGTATTTTATGCCGTTCATCTTTCCCTCGATCCGGACTAGTCTGCCAGTACCAGCTGCTGAAAAACATCCTCACAGCATGATGCTTCCACCACCATGCTTCACTGTAGGGATGGTACCAGGTTTCCTCCAGACTTGACGCTTTGCTTTCAGGCCAAATAGTGGTTTTATCAGACCAGAGAATCTTGTTTCTCATGGCCTGAGAGTCCCAAGCGGGCAGTCATGTGCCTTTTACTGAGGAGTGGATTCCGTCTGGCCACTCTACCATAAAAGCCTGATTTGTGGAGTGCTGCAGAGATGGTTGACCCACTGGAAGGTTCTCCCATCTCCACAGAAGAACTCTGGAGCTCTGTCAGAGTGACTATTGGGTTCTTGGTAACCTCCCTGACCAAGGCCCTTCTCCTAAGATTGCTCAGTTTGGCTGGGAGGCCAGTTTTAGGAAGAGTCTTGATGGTTCCAAACTTCTTCCATGTAAAAATGATGGAGGCCACTGTGTTCTAGGGGACCTTCAATGCTGCAGAAATTGTTTGGTAACCTTCCCCAGATCTGTGTCTCAACATAATCCTGTCTTGGAACTGTCTACGGACAATTGGTTTGGTGTTTGCTCTGACATGCACTGTCAAATCAAATCATCAAATCTATTTTTAAAGCCCTTCTTACATCAGCTGATGTCACAAAGCGCTGTACAGAAACCCAGCCTAAAACCCTGAACAGCAAGCAATATAGGTGTAGAAGCACGGTGGCTAGGAAAAACTCCCTAGAAAGGCCAGAACCTAGGAAGAAACCTAGAGAGGAAACAGGCTATGAGGGGTGGCCAGTCCTCTTCTGGCTGTGCCGGGTGGAGATTATAACAGAACATGGCCAAGATGTTCAAATGTTCATAGATGACCAGCAGGGTCAAATAATAATAATCACAGTGGTTGTCGAGGGTGCAACAGGTCAGCACCTCAGGAGTAAATGTCAGTTGGCTTTTTATAGCCGATCATTTAGAGTATCTCTACCGCTTCTGCTGTCTCTAGAGAGTTGAAAACAGCAGGCCTGGGACAGGTAGCACGTCCGGTGAACAGGTCAGAGTTCCATAGCCACAGGCAGAACAGTTGAAACTGGAGCAGCAGCATGGCCACATGGACTGGGGACAGCAAGGAGTCATCAGGCCAGGTAGTCCTGAGGCATGGTCCTCAGAGAGAAAGAAAGAAAGAAAGAAAGAGAGAGAGAGAAAAAGAGAGAGAGAATTAGAGAGAGCATACAACCTCACACAGGACACCGGATAACACAGGAGAAATATTCCAGATATAACAGACTGACCCTAGCCCCCGACACATAAACTATTGCAGCGTAAATACTGGAGGCTAAGGCAGGCGGGGTCGGGAGACACTGTGGCCCCGTCCGACGATACCCCTGGACAGGGCCAAACAGGGAGGATATAACCCCACCTACTTTGCTAAAGCACAGCCCCCACACCACTAGAGGGATATCTTCAACCACCAACTTATCATCCTGAGACAAGGCC
Source organism: Oncorhynchus tshawytscha (assembly GCF_018296145.1). Taxonomy (NCBI): domain Eukaryota; kingdom Metazoa; phylum Chordata; class Actinopteri; order Salmoniformes; family Salmonidae; genus Oncorhynchus; species Oncorhynchus tshawytscha. The sequence continues at coordinate 13,779,383 of NC_056436.1, read as the reverse complement.
GAGTATAGCCCACAAAGATCTCCGCCACGGCACAACCCAAGGGGGGGCGCCAACCCAGAGTTGTCAACTGTGGGACCTTTTATATAGGCAGGTGTGTGCCTTTCCAAATCATGTCCAATCCATTTTAGAATAAGGCTGTAACGTAACAAAATGTATAGAAGGAGAAGGGGTCTGAATACTTTTCAAATGCACTGTAAGTAGGTAGAATGAAAGAGGATTAACGTCTTCACAGCCATCTCTCTGAGTTGCGGGTATTCTCTGCTTCTGAACAGCCAGAATGTCGACAGGCGAATCTCATTAAAACAAGTGCGCAGGACTTGGTCTGGACAGCTCCAATAGTTTATCATCAAGAACCAGTGACATGCTTAAGTGCGGGTGAAGGGATTACACATCCACTGCTTTCCCGGGCTTAGATCAGATTGTGAAGGGAAGTAATCCTCAAATTTGAGCAGAGTTTGGCTCAGATGTGACCTCATCAATTTACAAATGTGATCCATGTCTACATAACCCATGTCAGCCAGAATTGAGAATAGGGGGAGCATATCGAAAATTATTCTATCCTCTCGGTCTCTCCAGATGCCCAGTTTTTTTGCTTGAAATCAGCATTTTTATTGTTTGCTGGGAAGTTGTCACTTGCGCTTCCCTGCATGGATAGGTTGAGACGCAGTCTCGTCGGTAGACTTACAGATCCCGATATAACAGTCCCATCATAATCCATGTCCCATTATGTAGTCATTCAGAACACATAATATTTCACCTGCATTTGTATTCTGAGGCAACTCTTTAAAACAAAGACATTCTTCATGTAGTGAATATACAGTGGGGCAAAAAAGGATTTAGTCAGCCACCAATTGTGCAAGTTCTCCCACTTAAAAAAATGAGAGAGGCCTGTAATTTTCATCATAGGTACACTTCAACTATGACAGACAATTATTTATTTTTATCCAGAAAATCAACATTGTAGGATTTTTAATTAATTAATTTGCAAATTATGGTGGAAAATAAGTACTTGGTCAATAACAAAAGTTTATCTCAATATTTTGTTATATACCCTTTGTTGGCAATGACAGAGGTCAAACGTTTTCTGTAAGTCTTCACAAGGTTTTCAGAGTATGTATGAAGTCTTCAGTAAACTCTCATTGTCTGGGAAACTATTGTGCATCTTTTTTGTTAGATTGGTTCATCTCCTTTGATAATCTTTTTTTTTAATGGTCTGGTTTATCCTTGGGATATGGATGCTTTGTTTCTAAACGCATTTTCGATGGCGTCGTTGCTGAGGCAAATCTGACATAACACACAGACCGGTTTTGGCGGGCAGCTGTTATTTGAAACAAATCCAGAGAGAGAGAGTGTGTGTGTGTGTGTGTGTGTGTGTGTTTTGCTGTAGCTAGACTTAGTCATGGCAACACAATTATTTTATTGCGGCATGCATAGTTCAGCGCATTACGAAGGTAGGCCTATGGCAAGTATTTATTTGAGTCAGATAGGGCGCAGACCATAAACCCCCCCACCCATATCATATTCAATACAAATATGCTGCAGTCAGACACGCATTCCTCCACAGACACGGGGTTTGAGAAAGGCCGGTATAGGCTATGGATCATTTTACTGAGACCAAACCAGGTGCACTTGATATTGCACGCCCAGCAGAAAATCATGGATGAGGGGCATCATTGGGCACACATGAGATATTATAATAAGCAACTCATTTTCAAACCCTGAGCAATATGACATTCAATTGATTACAAATTACATGACCCTCCCCTGGACAAAATAAAACCGATACTAAAACCTCCCCGACTGAAATGAAACCCATTGCCTCCAGATAACTATTATGTAAATGTGGACCTCTCCCTAACACGCTGCAACAATGTATGTACTGTATACCCATCATGAAGAGCAGAGGTGTCAAGTCCAAAGGGGGGCACATTCCCCCTCAGATTTGTCCTATTAAATACATATTGTTTCTCTGTAATACTATTAGCCACCTATTTTATGAAGTTGGCTTTAGCTAGTCTAGATAGGTTCCCAACCTCATAACTAGATACCAAGAAGACATTTCAGCCTATCAATCAAGTTAGTTTGACAAGCTGGCTACTCTATCATAGCTGGCATGACTGCTGGCAAGGTTGGTAGACTTTAGAAAAGCAAGCAATAACTAGATGTGCTGAATAAGACTCACATTCCTTTCAATGTTTTCCCCAGGTTTTAGCAGACATGCAGAGAATCAATATATTGTTTTTCTTTTTTCTTTAGTTTCTTTCAAATTAAAGAATCGCCAGTCAGGAGGATACAGAGGCTCGAAAGGTATACTTAGATATGCAGACATTTTTATGTGATGATTATGGCTCTAGATTGCAGAAAAAAACTGTTTCAGGTGTTTGAAAAATGCAAAATTCTCCAATATACGGTTGGATGGCCTAGTCCCCCTATGTACCATCCTCGCGTACTTTGTGCCTCCTCAGATTTTTGGTGTGCCTCACGCCCCTGATGAAGAAAAGAATGACTAAATTATATAGATCTAACTATTCTCTCTACCTCCCTCTCTCTCTCTCTCCCCCTCTCTCCCCCTCTCTTTCTCTCTCTCTCTCTCTCTCTCTCTCTCTCTCTCTCTCTCTCTCTCTCTCTCTCACTCTCTGTGTTTGTTTAGGACTCACCTTGAGGAGAGTACACTGATGCCTACTGGAGTGTTACATGAGCTTTTTAAGCACTCCAAAAATCTCTCTCTCTCTCTTCCATCAGCATCACTCTGTTGTTTTTTTATATAATCCTCAATGCTATTCTCTCTCAGTGGGTATGACTCTCACAGTCAGTGACCTCAGGAAGGTCACTGTTTCATTTCTTCTATTCCTTCTGTATTCCACTAGGGCTTCACTGTATCAGAGCTACTGTAAAACACATAGGAGACTGTCCAGGAGTAATCGAAACATCTTTCCTATTCATTTGGAACAACTTCTTTTTGTGCTGCTGTGTGTGAACCGCTGCTGCATACAGCACATGACAGGAACCCAGTACCTGCATCCCAAAATCAGGATAAATAAAGAGTGACTTAGGAAGCCATACAACTGTTACTGGCCGGAGGGCAATACCTTGGCCCCGTATCCACAACGTGTCTCAGAGTAGGAAACTGCTGAGAATAGAAACATTCTAATCCTACTCTTATGGGTCAAAATAAAAGCTATAGGTGAAGCCTCTTTAGTCATAAGATTCCCACCTAGTCTACAGATACTTTTGGTCATGTAGTGTACAGTATGTGGACACCTGCTTGTTGAACATCTCATTCCAAAATCATGGACATTAACATGGAGTTGGTCCCAGCGTTGCTGCTATATCTCCCTCCACTCTTCTGGGAAGGCTTTCCACAAGATGTTGGAACATTGCTGCAGGGACTTGCTTCCATTTAGCCACGAGCATTAGTGAGGTCGGCCACAGATGTTGAGCGATTAGGCCTGGCTCACAGTTGGCATTCCAATTCATCCCAAAGGTGTTCGATGGAGTTGAGGTCAGGGTTATGTGCAAGCCAGTCAAGGTCTTCCACACTGATCTTGACAAACCATTTCTGTATGGAGCTTGCTTTGTGCATGGGGGTATTGTCATGCTGAATCAGGAATGGGCCATCCCCAAACTGTTGCCACAAAGTTGGAAGCACAGAATCATCTAGAATGTCATTGTATGTTGTAGCATTAAGATTTTCCTTCACCCAAAACATGAAAAACAGCCCCAGACCATTATTCCTCCTCTACCAAACTTTATAGTTGGCACTATGCATTCGGGCAGGTAGCGTTCTCCTGACATTCACCAAACCCAGATTCGTCTGCCGGACTGCTGCCAGATGGTGAAGTGTGATTCATCACTCCAGAGAATGTGTTTCCACTGCTCCAGAGTCCAATGGCGGCGAGCTTTACACCACTCCAGTCAACGCTTGGCATTGTGCATGGTGATCTTAGGCTTGTGTGCGGCTGCCCGGCCATAGAAACCCATTTCATGAAGCTCCCGATGAACAGTTCTTGTGCTGACGTTGCTCCCAGAGGCAGTTTGGAATTCGGTAGTGAGTGTTGCAACACCGGACAGACAATTTTTACTTGCTTCAGCACTCAACGGTCCCATTCTGTGGGCTTGTGTGGCCTACTACTTCGCGGGTGAGCCGTTGTTGCTCCTAGACGTTTCCACTTCACAATAACAGCACTTACAGTTGACCGGGGCAGCTCTACCAGGGCAGAAACTTGATGAACTGACTTGTTGGAAAGGTTGCATCCTATGACGGTGCCACGTTGAAAGTCACTGAGCTCTTCAGTAAGGCCATTCTACCTGGAATGTCTTAAATCAAAATATATATGGGCAGCATGATGTGACTATAGGCTCTTGATGATTTGAGAAAGTCGCTGTTCTCTCATCAAGTGATCATATTTTCACCCATCAGACTATTCTCAATTTAATCTTGTCTTTACTAATATGTCAAATTAGTTTAGATTCAGAATGCTCCATTATCAAATGGGCAGGAACAGGGGCAGAGGAAAAATGGAGTCCACTTTCCTACGGTTCGTTTTTCAATAATGCAGGTAGGCTACTGTTTCACTCCTTGCATCAACCACTGTTCGAAATGCATGCAGCCTCTTGCTGTGGGACTTGTGATATTTCGCCCCAAACTCTGTATGCCATGAGCTCTCCAACCCTGTTCATGCAGCTAACCAGTGCTCTGTATGTCATGGGCTCTCCAACCCTGTTCATGCAGCTAACCAGTGCTCTGTATGCCATGAGCTCTCCAACCCTGTGCATGCAGCTAACCAGTGCTCTGTATGTCATAGGCTCTCCAACCCTGTTCATGCAGCTAACCAGTGCTCTGTATGTCATGAGCTCTCCAACCCTGTTCATGCAGCTAACCAGTGCTCTGTATGTCATAGGCTCTCCAACCCTGTTCATGCAGCTAACCAGTGCTCTGTATGCCATGAGCTCTCCAACCCTGTTCATGCAGCTAACCAGTGCTCTGTATGTCATGAGCTCTCCAACCATGTTCTGTTCATGCAGCTAACCAGTGCTCTGTATGTCATAGGCTCTCCAACCCTGTTCATGCAGCTAACCAGTGCTCTGTATGCCATGGGCTCTCCATAGGCTCCAACCCTGTTCATGCAGCTAACCAGTGCTCTGTATGTCATGGACTCTCCAACCCTGTTCATGCTGCTAACCAGTGCTCTGTATGCCATGAGCTCTCCAACCCTGTTCATGCAGCTAACCAGTGCTCTGTATGTCATGGGCTCTCCAACCCTGTGCATGCAGCTAACCAGTGCTCTGTATGCCATGAGCTCTCCAACCCTGTTCATGCAGCTAACCAGTGCTCTGTATGTCATGGACTCTCCAACCCTGTTCATGCTGCTAACCAGGCTCTCCAACCCTGTGCATGCAGCTAACCAGTGCTCTGTATGTCATGGGCTCTCCAACCCTGTGCATGCAGCTAACCAGTGCTCTGTATGCCATGAGCTCTCCAACCCTGTTCATGCAGCTAACCAGTGCTCTGTATGTCATGGGCTCTCCAACCCTGTGCATGCAGCTAACCAGTGCTCTGTATGTCATAGGCTCTCCAACCCTGTGCATGCAGCTAACCAGTGCTCTGTATGCCATGGGCTCTCCAACCCTGTGCATGCAGCTAACCAGTGCTTAATTTGGGAAACCAAGTGAAATCTGTTTGGGAACATCAATAGTAACATATTTTCACAACAAAACATATTTCATTAAACTGTTTGACAGCCCTTCTTTCTGTATGCTGGAGAAAGGAATGAAGGAGAGAGAGGAGATGGAAATGCACGAAGAATAGATATTCTGCAGCTAAAGGTAATGTGTCAGCCTATTAATTATAGAAATATGCCTTTTTACTAGGCTATACAAAATCAAATACAAATTCTATGTAATTGTAGGCGAACCAACAGCATAGCATAGGCCTATAAGTTCTCCCCCAGACTCATGAATAGAAAGTTTGGAGCGTAGCAGAAGGTAACCAGCCCATCCAGTATGCATAATAATACAGTCCACACTCAAAGGTGATTACTAGAATTTGTTTAATTCTGGAGTATAGGCTAGACCAATTATGTACTAAAGACATCTTAAAATCAGTTTTAAAAAATAAAGTCTGTAATAAATCGTAAAAATCCAAATGACTTCACAAGATGCCATCCCTGCCAAAATAAATCAATCTGGTATTATATAATGGCACAATCATTATTTTATTTCAGTTTTTTGTGGGGCTTGGGCTCATATATAGGCCGTAATATGCATATGGGAGTTTTGAATGAATCATCACCGTAGAAAGCACTGTCATTATCTTTGTGTTAGGCTTTGAAAAAACATCCACAAGGACCATGTATTCCACTTAGTTTCAACTTGTTGTTGAACTTCTTTCTTGAAATTGATCATCACAGTGATGTGAGTTTTAAAAGAACAATACTGTTTTGATGATAAGTGTTTGATGTGATTTTCGAAATACGTTTGCAATGATGTCAGAGTGGTTGAAGGGACAATAGAGCCCTGAGTACCAGGCCATTAGCTATCTGATGGTCGTTAGTGAGTGGGTACTACCAACTAATGTCCAGAATGCATAAGAGGACATTACTCATGGTCATGACTCATGACTGCCAGTGTTGCTGTGTCAACAGTCCTATGTACCTGTATGACAGAGTGGTTGTATGACAGAGTGGCTGTATGCCAGAGTGGTTGTATGACAGACTGGTCTCCAGACTCCTGATACCAGTGGTGCCTACTGCCAGTGGTGCCTACTGCCAGTGGTGCCTACTGCCTCGGACTAAAACACATTACCAACTAAACTCAGCAAGAAAAGAAACGTCCCTTTTTCAGGACACTGTCTTTCAAAGATAAATCGTAAACATCCAAATAACTTCACAGATCTTCATTGTAAAGGGTTTAACGATGAAAAGGATTCCCAGAGTAAACTGCCTGCTACTCAGGCCCAGATGCTAGGATATGCATATTATTAGTAGATTTGGATAGAAAACACTGAAGTTTCTAAAACTGTTTGAATGATGTCTGTGAGTATAACAGAACTCATATGGCAGACAAAAACCTGAGAAAAAATCCAACCAGGAAGTGGGAAATCTGAGGTTTGTAGGTTTTCAAGTCTTAGCCTATCCAATATACACTGTCTGTGGGGTCATATTGCACTTCCTAAGGCTTCCACTAGATGTCAACAGTCTTTAGAACCTTGTTTCAGTCTTCTACTGTGAGGTGGGAGAGAATGAGAGCTGATTGAGTCATAGGTCTGCCAGAAGGCCATGTGCTCAGTCAGGCGCACGTCCGTGAGAGTTAGTTCCGTCCCCTTTAATTTCTAAAGACAAAGGAATTCTCCGGTTGAAACATTATTGAAGATTTATGATAAAACATCCTAAAGATTGATTATATACATCGTTTGACATGTTTCTACGAACTGTAATATAACTTTTTTGACTTTGTCTGGACCTTGTGCCTGCGCATTTGGATTACTGTACTAAATCCTTGAACAAAAAGGAGGTATTTGGATATAAATGATGGACTTTATCAAACAAAACTAACATTTATTGTGGAACTGGGATTCCTGGGAGTGCATTCTGATGAAGATCATCAAAGGTAAGTGAATATTCATAATGCTATTTCTGACTTTTGTTGACTCCATAACATGGCGGGTATCTGTATTGCTTGTTTTGGTCTCTGAGCTCTGTACTCAGATTATTCCATGGTGTGCTTTTTCTGTAAAGCATTTTTTAAATCTGACACAGCGGTTGCAAGCCTACCCCCTACTTTTTCGAACATTCTGTTAAAAATCGCGCAACATTTTGGCGTCCTGCTACTCATGCCAGGAATATAGTATATGCATATGATTAGTATGTGTGTATAGAAAACACTCTCACGTTTCTAAAACTGGTTAAATCACGGCTGTGACTATAACAGAGCGTCTGTTTCATCGAAAAGCGCAGGAAAATCTGATCACTGAAAGTGGAAAAAAATATCCATGCGCCACTTCAACCCATTGTTAAAGGTGAACCGTATTAAATGAGGCCGAGGTTGCAGTACCTACAGCTTCCACATGATGTCTAGAGTCTTCTCATTTGCTTCGGATTTGATTCTTGGTAGAACCGACCCAAGGGAACCGATTCCCTCCGACCTCCAACTTGATGTATTGGTTGAGTTTTTTCCGGACATTTTTTCCAGACGACCACCTATCGAATTTACATCGCCTCCTGATGATTTTTATCGCTTATTAACGTGTACTAATACCTAAAGTTGCATTAGAAAAGTATTTCGAAGTGTTTTGTGAAAGTTTATCGTCGACTTTTTAACTTTTAAAAAATGACGTTACGTTATGAAACGCTATTTTTTCCGTTTATCACACAGTCTTCATAGATCGATATCTAGGCTATATATGGACCGATTTAATCGAAAAAAAAGACCCAGTATTGATTATGGGACATCAAGGAGTGCCAACAAAGAAGATGGTCAAAGGTAATGAATGTTTTATATTTTATTGTGCGGTTTGTGTAGCGCCGACTATGCTAATTATTTTGTTTACATCCCCTACGGGTCTTTTGGGGTGTTACATGCTATCAGATAATAGCTTCTCATGCTTTCGCCGAAAAGCATTTTAAAAATCTGACTTGGTGCCTGGATTCACAATGAGTGTAGCTTTATTTCAATACCCTGCATGTGTATTTTAATGAACGTTTGCGTTTTAACTAATACTATTAGCGTTTAGCGTAGCGCATTTGCATTTCCAGAGCTCTAGTTGGGACGTCTGCGTCTCAAGTAGGAGCAAGAGTTAAGGAGAAGTAGATATTTAATTCCATGTATAACAGTTGTATTTTCTGCAATATTTATGATGAGTATTTCTGTAAATTGACGTGGCTCTCTGCACTTTCACCGGATGTTTTAGAGGCAAAACATAACAACGCGCCAATGTAAACAGATTTTTGGATATAAATATGAAGTTTATCGAACAAAACATACATGTATTGTGTAACATGAAGTCCTATGAGTGCCATCTGATGAAGATCATCAAAGGTTAGCGATTAATCTCTATTTCTGCTTTTTGTGACTCCTCTCTTTGGCTGGAAAAATTGCTGTTTTTTTGTGACTAGGTACTGACCTAACATAATCGCATGGTAAGCTTTTGTCGTAAAGCCTTTTTGAAATCGGATATTGTGGTGGGATTAACAACAAGTTTATCTTTAAAATGGTGTATAATACATGTATGTTTGAGGAATTTTAATTATGAGAATTTCTGTTTGAAATTGGCTCCCTGCACTTTCACTGGATGTTGGTTAGGTGGGACGTTAGCATGCCACGTACCCTAGAGAGGTTAAACACTGTTTCCCATGCTTGTTCAATGAACCAAGAACAATTAATAAACATGTACAGTACCTGTGGAATGGTCGTTAAGACACTAACAGCTTACAGACGGTAGGCAATTAAGGTCACAGTTATGAAAACCTAGGACACTAAACAGGCCTTTCTACTGACTCTGAACAACACCAAAAGAATGATTCCCAGGGTCCCTGCTCATCTGTGTGAATGTGCCTCAGGCATGCTGCAAGGAGGCATGAAGACTGCAGATGTGGCCAGGGCAATAAATTGCAATGTCCGTACTGTTAGACACCTAAGACAGCGCTACAGGGAGACAGGATGGACAGCTCAGTTTCAGCTTCAGTTTGTCTTCACAGTGGCAGACCACAACACCTGCACAGGATCTGTACATCCGAACATCACACCTGCGGGACAGGTACAGGATGGCAACAACAACTGCCCGAGTTACACCAGTAACGCACAATCCCTCCATCAGTGCTCAGACTGTCTGCAATAGGCTCAGAGAGGCTGGACTGAGGGCTCGTAGGCCTGTTGTAAGGCAGGTCCTCACCAGACATCACTGGCAACAACGTCGCCTATGGGCACAAACCCACCATCGCTGGACCAGACAGGACTGGCAAAAAGTGCTCTTCACTGACGAGTCACGGTTTTGTCTCACCAAGGGTGATGGTCGGATTTGCGTTTATCGTTGAAGGAATGAGCATTACACCGATGCCTGTACTCTGGAGCGGGAGAGATTTGGAGGTGGAGGGTCTGTCATGGTCTGGGGCGCTGTGTCACAGCATCATCGGACTCAGCTTGTTGTCATTGCAGGCAATCTCAACGCTGTGCGTTACAGGGAAGACATCCTCCCTCATGTGGTACCCTTCCTGCAGGCTCATCCTGACATGACCCTCCAGTATGACAATGCCACCAGCCATACTGCTCGTTCTGTGCCTGATTTCCTGCAAGACAGGAATGTCAGTGTTCTGCCATAGCCAGCGAAGCGCCCGGATCTCAATCCCATTGAGCACGTCTGGGACCTGTTGGATCGGAGGGTGAGGGCCAGGTCCATTCCCCCCAGAAATGTCCGGGAACTTTTAGGTGCCTTGGTGGAAGAATGAAGTAACATCTCAAAGCAAGAACTGGCAAATCTGGTGCAGTCCATGAGGAGGAGATGCACAGCAGTAGGTAATGCAGCTGGTGGCCACACCAGATACTGACTGTTACTTTTGGGACACATTATTCCATTTCTGTTAGTCACGTGTCTGTGGAACTTGTTCAGTTTGTCTCAGTTGTTGAATCTTGTTATGTTCATACAAATATTTACACATGTTCAGTTTGCTGAAAATAAACGCAGTTGACAGTGAGAGGATGTTTCTTTTTTTGCTGAGTTGATAAACCAAAAGCTTCCCTGGCAGCAGACACCCTCACTGCCAAATAAACTAAACCAGCTTGCAGATTGCAGATTGCAATAACACCCACATCTCCCTCCTTGCCACTTCCCCCTCTTACACATCTACCCCACCCCTACCTCCCCATTCCTTTCCAGGTTCCTCTCTCCTCTAGGTCTCTGCCATCCCAGGAACCCCCCACGCTCCCTCCCCCAGCCTGTCCAAGGCTGCCCTCCCCTTCCCCAACCACTTGTCATCACAGAGCAGGAGGTCAACAGACTCTTTATAAAACAGAACAGCAGGAAGGCTGCTGGCCCAGATAAGGTATCTCCATGCAGCCACACTTAAACGCTGCACTGACCAGCTCTCCCCGGTTTCCACAGACGTATTCAACCAGTCACTAGCGCAATGCACTGTTCCTGCCTTTTTCAAATCTTCCATCGTTGTTCTTGTCCAGAAGAATCAAAAGATGTCCTGCCAGAACGACCACGGACCTGTAGCGCTCCCATCGCTCATCATGAAAACCTTTTGAGCTCCTGGTACTCTCATCACAAAACCAGCACTCCCTCGACCCACTGCAGTTCGCCTACAGAGCCAACAGGTTGTTGGACGACGCTGTCAACATGGGCCTTTACTACATCCTCAAACACCTCGATAACCCAAAGACATACAGTATACAAGGATATTGGACTCTGCGTTCAACACCATCATCCCAGAACTGCTACAAGATAAACTCTCCCAGCTGAACATGTTCAGCTCAATCTGTCAGTTAATCACTGACTTCCTGACCAACAGGATGCAACACGTGACACTTGGAAAATCCCTTTCAGACTCTTTATCCCTCAGCACCGGAGCGCCGCAAGGATGTGTGCTCTCACCTCTACTCTACTCACTCCACACCAACGACTGCATCTCCAACATCGCATCGGTCAAACCACTGACGTTTGCAGATGACATCACTCTGGTTGGTCCATGTACCATGGAGAGTTCGACTGGCTGATTGTCATTAGGGAATTGAATACTACCACTGCAAGTCCAGAGTTCATAAGAGGACATTACCGTGACTCAATGGTCACTTGGAATTTTACTGCGGTCATGACATGACTGTCTCAGACAGCTCTGTGTACCTGTATGACAGAGTGGTTGTATGACAGAGTGGTTCTTTGACAAAGTGGTTGAAGGATGATAGGGCCTCCAGACACCTGATACTAGTGGTGCCTACTGCCTATGTGTGTCTGGCCTGGCATCCCTTATTTATACAGTCTCTGGTCTGACCTGGGTATTTACTCTACAGAAAGCAAGGGCACGTGATGCACACAGATCATGTGGGTTACTCAAATCAAATGTTATTGGTCACATATACATGGTTAGCAGATGTTATTGTGAGTCTAGTGAAATGTTTATGCTTCTAGATCTGACAGTGCAGCAGTATCTAACAGGTAATATCTAATTCCACAACAAAACCTAATACACACAATCTAGTAAAGGAATGGGATGAGAATATATAAGTATAAAATATATGGATGAGCAGTGACATAGTGGCTAAGATGCAATAGATAGTAAAGAATAGATAGTGAAGGATACAGTATATACATATGAGATGAGTAATGTGAGATATGTAAACATTCTTCAAGTGACATTATTAAAGTGACTTGTGTTCCATTTATTTAAGTGGCCAATGATATCAAGTCTGTAGGTAGGCAGCCGCCTCTCTGTGCTAGTGGTGGCTGTTTAACAATCTGATGGCCTTGAAATAGAAATAGTTTTTCAACCTCTCTGTCCCAGCTTTGATGCACCTGTACTGACCTCGCCTTCTGGATGGAAGTGGGGTAAACAGGCAGTGGCATGGTTGGTTGTTGTCCTTGATGATCTTTTTGGCCTTCCTGTAACATCGGGTGTTGTAGGTGTCCTGGAGGGCAGGTAGTTTGCCCTTGGTGATGCGTTGTGAAGACCGCACCACCCTTTGGAGAGCCCTGTGGTTTTGGGTGGTGCAGTTGCCATACCAGGTGGTGATACAGCCCGACAAGATGCTCTCAATTGTGCACCTGTAAAAGTTAGTGAGGGTTTTCGGTGACAAGCCACATTTTTTCAGCCTCCTGAGGTTGAAGAAGCGCTGTTGCGCCTTCTTCACCACACTGTCTCTGTGGGTGGACCATTTCAGTTTGTCGGTGATATGTATACCGAGGAACTTAAAACTTTCCACCTTTTCCACTGCTGTCCCATCAATGTGGATAGGGGGGTGCTCCCTTCGCTGTTTCCTGAAGTCCACGATCATCTCTTTTGTTTTGCTGACATTGAGTGACAGGTTATTTTCCTGACACCACATTCCGAGGGCCCTGACCTCCTCCCTGTAGGCCATCTCGTCGTTGTTGGTAATCAAGCCTACCACTGTAGTGTCGTCTGCAAACTTGGTGATTTGAGTTGGAGGCGTGCATGGCCATGCAGTCATGGGAGTACAGGAGAGGGCTGAGAACGCACCATTGTGGGGCTCCAGTGTTGTGGATCAGTGGAGTGGAGATGTTTCCTACCTTCACCACCTGGGGGCAGCCCATCAGGAAGTCCAGGACCCAGTTGCACAGGGCCGGGTCGAGACCCAGGGTCTCAAGCTTAATGAGGAGTTTGGAGGGTACTATGGTGTTGAATGCTGAGCTGTAGTCAACAAACAGCATTCTTACATAGGTATTCCTCTTGTCCAGATGGGATAGGGTAGTGTGATGGTGATTGCGTCGTCTGTGGACCTATTGGGGCGGTAAGCAAATTGGAGTGGGTCTAGGGAGACCGGTAGGGTGGAGGTGATATGATCCTTGGCTAGTCTCTCAAAGCACTTCATGATGACAGAAGTGAGTGCTACGGGGCGATAGCCATTTAGTTCAGTTACCTTAGCTTTCTTCGGAACAGGAACAATGGTGGCTATCTTGAAGCATGTGGGGACAACAGACTGGGATAGGGATTGATTGAATATGTCTGTAAACACACCAGCCAGCTGGTCTGCGCATGCTCTGAGGTCGCAGCTAGGGATGCCTTCTGGGCCGGCAGCCTTGTGAGTGTTAACACGTTTAAATGCTTTACTCACGTTGGCCACGAAGAATGAGAGCCCACAATCTTTGGTAGCGGGCCATGTCGGTGGCACTTTATTGTCCTCAAAGCGTGCAAAGAAGTTTTTTAATTTGTCTGGGAGTGTCACGATCGTCGTCAAGGAAATGACCGGACCAAGGTGCAGCGTGGTAAGCTTACATTCTTTTATTTTAAATGTTGCCAACAAAACAATATACAACAAAACGAACGTGACGCTCTGTAAGGCTATACATGCCACTAACAAAGACAACAACCCACAACTGAGAAAAGGAAAAAAGGCTACCCAAGTATGATTCCCAATCAGAGACAACAATAGACAGCTGTCCATGATTGAGAATCATACCAAAAACAAATCATACCAAAAACAAAGAACCAGAAAGCATAGACTTTCCCACCCGAGTCACACCCTGACCAAACAAACATAGAGAATAAAAGGATCGCTACGGTCAGGATGTGACCGCAAGACGTCGATGTCCACGAAAGGCCTGGTTTTCTTTTTGTAATCTGTGATTGTTTGTAGACCCTGCCACATACGTGTTTAAGTTGTCGACTCCACTTTCTCTATACTGACGCTTTTCTTGTTTGATTGATTGTTTGATTACTCTCTTTATATGATAACATTGTGTTGAGCCTGATTCCAGGGGCCATATGTAGCTTCTCAGAGTAGGGGTGCCGATCTAGGATCAGGTCCCCCCTCTTTATGCAATCTTATTAATTGTGATCTAAAAGCAAAACTGATTTGAAATCTGTACGCCTACTCTCAGACTCTTGATACATATAGCCCCAGATATGTAATATTAAGGGTCTCCGCAGTGCGAAAAAGGAATCCTACAGGGCTCACTGCTCTGCCAAAGAGGAAGACTACAAGAACAACAGGAACAGGGGGGCCAAGAAAAAGCTCCACTCAGGAATGAGGGTAGCCAAACATCAGTACAAAGTCAGCCTAGAGCAGCAGTCCTCCAACAACAGCTGCTTGTCTGTCTGGAATCTAAAATACATGACCAACTACAAACCTAAAGCTCCCCCGGCAGCAGATGACTCACTGACAAATAAACTAAACCAACTTTATTTCAGATTTGACTCACAAAGGCTTTTCAATCACAAAGAGAATAGCACCCATATCTCCCTCCTTGCCACTTCCCACTCTTACACATCTACCCCACCCCTACCTCTCCATTTCTTTTCAGGTTCCTCTCTCCTCTAGCTCTCTGCCATCTCAGGAACCTCCCACGCTCCCTCCCCAAGCCTGTCCAAGGGCGCCCTCCCCTTCCCCAACCACTTGTCATCACAGAGCAGGAGGTCAACAGACTCTTTATAAAACAGAACAGCAGGAAGGCTGCTGGCCCAGATAAGGTATTTCCATGCAGCCACACTTAAGCGCTGCACTGACCAGCTCTTCCCAGTTTCCACGGATGTATTCAACCAGTCACTAGCGCAATGCACTGTTCCTCCAGAAGAAACAAAAGATGTCCTGCCAGAACGACTACAGACCTGTAGCGCTCCCCTCGCTCATCATGAAAACCTTTGAGCTCCTGGTACTCTCATCACAAAACATGCACTCCCTCGACCCACTGCAGTTCGCCTACAGAGCCAACAGGTTGTTGGACGACGCTGTCAACTTAAGCTCTGCGTTCAACACCATCATCCCAGAACTGCTACAAGACAAACTCTCCCAGCTGAACATGTTCAGCTCCATCTGTCAGGCCAAAGTGTTCAATCTTGGAATCTTGTTCTCTGGTCTAATGAAACCAAGATTGAACACTTTGGAGCTCTGTCAGAGTGACCATCAGATTCTTGGTCAACCCCCTGACCAAGACCTTTCTCCCCTGATTGCTCAGTTTGGCTGGGCGTCCAGCTCCAGTAATAGTCTTCGTGGTTCCAAACTTCTTCCATTTAAAAATGATGAAGGCCACTGTGTTCTTGGGGACCTTCAGGTCTGCAGAAATTGTTTGGTACCCTTCCCTAGATATGTGCCTCGACACAATCCTGTCTTGGAGTTCTATGGAGAATTCCTTCGACCTCATGGCTTGGTTTTATGCTCTGACCTGCACTGTCAACTGTGGGACTATAGCTCTATGCTCACTCTACTTAGTTGTATAAAATGTACAGTACCAATCAAACGTTTGGACACACTTACTCATTCAATGGTTTTTCTTTATTTGACTATTTTCTACAGTGTAGAATAGTGAAGACGTCAAAACTATGAAATAACCCAATGGAATCATGTAGTAATCAAACAAGTATTAAATCAATATATATTTTATATTTGAGATTCTTCAAAGTAGCCACCCTTTGCCCTGATGACAGCTTTGCACACTCTTGGCATTCTCTCAACCAGCTTAATGAGGAATTATTTTTCAACAGTCTTGAAGGAGTTCCCACATATGCTGAGCACTTGCTGGTTGCTTTTCCCTCACTCTGCGGTCCAACTCATCCCAAACAATCTGAATTGGGTTGAGGTTGGGTGATTGTGGAGGCCAGGTCATCTGATGCAGCACTCCATCACTATCATTGGTCAAATAGCCCTTACACAGCCTGGAGGTGTGTTTTGGGTCATTGTCCTGTTGAAAAACAAATTATTGTCCCACTAAGCACAAACCAGATGGGATGGTATGTCGCTGCAGAATGTTGTAGTACCCATGCTGGTTAGGTGTGCCTTGAATTGTAAATAAATCCTTGACATGGCCACCAGCAAAGCACCCCCATACCATCACACCTCCTCCTCCATGCTTCACGGTGGGAACCACACATTCGGAGATCATTCGTTCACCTACTCTGCACCTCACAAAGACACAGCGGTTGGAACCAAAAACTTACTTTTGGACTCATTAGACCAAAGGACGGATTTCCACCAGTTTAATGTCAATTGCCCATGTTTCTTGGCCCAACCAAGTCTCTTCTTATTATTGGTGTCCTTTAGTAGTGGTTTCTTTGCAGCAATTTGACCATGAAGGACTGATTCACAGTCTCCTCTGAACAGTTCATGTTGAGATGTGTCTGTTACTTGATCTCTGTGAAGCATTTATTTGGGCTGCAATCTGAGGTGCAGTTAACTCTAATGAACTTATCCTCTGCAGCAGAGGTTACTCTGGGTCTTCCTTTCCTGTGGCGGTCCTCATGAGAGCCAGATTCATCATAGAGCTTGATGGTTTTTGCAACTGCACTTGAAGAAACGTTCAAAGCTCTTGAAATGTTCCAGATTGACTGACCTTCTTGCCATAAATAATATGGACTTGGTATTTTACCAAATAGGGCTATCTTCTGTATACCACCCCTACATTGTCACAACACAACTGATTGGCTCAAACGCATTAAGAAGGAAATCAATTCCACAAATGTACTTTTAACAAGGCACACCTGTTAATTGAAATGCATTCCAGGTGACTACCTCATGAAGCTGGTTGAGAGAATGCCAAGAGTGTGCAAAGCTGTCATCAAGGCAAAGGGTGTGTTTAACACTTTTTTTGGTTACTACATGATTCCATATGTGTTATTTCATAGTTTTGATGTCTTCACTATTATTCAACAATGCATAAAATAGTCAAAATAAAGAAAAACCCTTGACTGAGTAGGTGCCCAAACCTTTGACTGGTACTGTATGTAAACTTTGCGTAAACTCCGCTGTCTGTATTCTCTCTCTAAATGTCGTCTATCACTAGCAGCACCATATCACCAATAACATTTTTAGTATGAGTAAATGTATTTGGTGAATAAAGGTTATTCTGAACTTTATGATCTGTCGTTTTACTGCTTTTCACGGTTCTATAATTGAAAACTGACATGGTTTGAAATGCAAACTGATGTTGATTGAGGACCGGTAGCCAACAACATTAGAAAGGAATGGTCAGAGTCCTCTACCCACCTACAGTTTAATCATTAGCAGTCGGTGTACTTTCCACAATAGGCTTATTGTCTGTACTTAAAACAGTCCTTGTAATATTCTGTGCACCATCACCACAAGGACACAAGGTAGGTTTTAGAGAGCCAGAGAACCTCTGTTACTCCTGTCTCGTTCTATAACGCCACACTGCCTAACTCACTTTTCTCTCCTTTATCCCTCTCAGACCTGTATTTCTCGTCCACGGGATAAAAGAGAGATGGTCATAATGGTGTAATTGAACAGGGGACCTCTCACACACCAAAACAACCATTAGAGCAAGAGAAAATCCTTCAGGTCTCAAAGTGACATTTGGGCATAAAACTCTCAGGCACGACTACCTCATCACGAAGGCGTGGCGATTCCAAATAACCCCTACTACAATGGCAACCACAGCCCCTACGCCGGTGCCTCTGACTGTCCTGTGTCGCTGGTACCTGTACGCCATCCACGGCTACTTCTGTGAGGTCATGTTCACCGCCGCCTGGGAGTTTGTGGTCAACCGCGACTGGAAGTTCCCTGGTGTTACCAGTGTGTGGGCTCTGTTCATCTACGGGACCTGCATCCTCATTGTGGAGCACATGTACCTGGCCCTCCGAGCTCTCCAATGCCCCCTGCTGCTGCGATGCCTCATCTATACCCTATGGACGTACATCTGGGAGTTCAGTACAGGGCTGTTGTTGACCCAGTTCGGGGCATGTCCCTGGGATTATTCCCATTTTCAGTATAACTTCATGGGGTTGATCACGGCAGAGTACGCACTGCCATGGTTCTGTGCGTCGTTCATGACGGAGCAACTGGTTATACGTAACACACTGCGGCTAAGGATGGACACAGACGGAACAGAGGACGTCAAGTCTGATGCAGGCGGGGGAGAAGATGGGGGAGGAGGGGGGAGGAGACAACGGGTTGAACAAGGAGGTACAGAGGTCAATGGTTTCCTGAAAGTGGACTGAGGACTGAGCAAAGAACACTGAGGTCCGGTTTTAAAGACACTGATAACCCTAATAGTGGACGAAATAGCCTTCTCAAGGGATAATCTCTATTGAAAGTGCTTTTTAGTCCAGGACTAGGCTTAATCTGGGTCCAGAAAACGGTCCCTGAACCGTAACTCTTCCTTCTGTGAAATGTACATAGAATTTTTATTTAACAACATTCAAAGTACTGTAGTTATGTAGCTTCAGGTTGCAATCTGAAGTAAGTTCTGTATTGACTATCAAATTTGACTGGGTCCTAAAGCAATGCAATAGCTTCAATTCATTGTCATGTGGAGAATGTTTTTCTAAAGTTAGTGATAGAGTTCTGTATGCACTGCAGTCTGTTTCAAAAAGCAATTGATTTAGGGTAGTCTACAACTCAGTTAGGTGTACTCTTATAATGTACTGTATGTATTGCACATGCCCTAGCATGCTATATGAATGATGTCTCAGGTACCTACATTAACTGTGGGCTGTATCTACTGTTCTTCCAAATGAAAGAAATCAGGATTTCTATGTTCAGAACCAGAACCTTGGCAATGTCTAGAGTTACCCTCCTGTGGATTTGCACTCTAACCCCACTTGTCATTGTATTTTACCTTTATTTAACTAGGCAAGTCAGTTAAGAACAAATTCTTATTTACAATGACGGCCTAGGAACAGTGGGTTAACTGCCTTGTTCAGGGACAGAATGACATATTTTCACCTTGTCGGCCCGGGGATTTGATCTAGCAACCTTTCAGTTACTGGCCCAACACTATAACCATGAGGCTACCTGCTGAACTTGGTTCAGTTTATCAACCAGCTAATTATTAGAATCAGGTGCGGTAGACTAGGGTTGGGGTGAAAACTTACAGGAGAGTAGGAATTGATAAAATACTGCATCTGAACGCTTGATCTGAAGTGTCATATGAATACTGTATTACCACAAATCTTTCCCAACATCCAAATCCTGTAGTTGGTGCGAGATTTGGTTCTGGGTTCCTTCAGAGATTATATTGGCACCAACAACAACCATAGGATTTGACAAGACAGCACAAACAGATGTGGGACCTTAGAGATAGAATTACATTCTGTGTGTGGGACAACCAGGATACCTCAAGCCACGCGGATTCAAAAGCAGTAGATCAACAATGCAAAGTGATGACGATTATAGTATTTTTTCTTTTTTTCAATCGCTTTGGTGCTATTTCCACAAGTATGTGGGGAATTTTCAAAACTCTTCGTACAAAACTCCAAACTGTACTGCACTTGTGAAACTTTTTGTGCATTCATTTTGTTTGAAGACATCTTTCACCACACAACCATTGATCCAAAGATCCCAGTTTACTGTGAAATACCATGAGAACATTGATTTAATCACCAAAACACAACAATTTAGTTATTTTAACAACCAGTTAATCAATAGTAAAAAAATGCAAAAACTACATGTTTAAAAATTGCCCTTTGAATGTAACATGCTACTGTACTATAAATTACAGTACATTACACTGTTTTCACATTACACTTGCACTACCCATTCAAATGTACTGAACCTCAAATGTCCATCATTTCTATACCATGTGTGATCAAAGGTGTAAAAATGGAAGACATCTTTCATCTTTCACAATCACTGATGCAGAAATGTAATGTATTGTTCAAATATCATTACAGCATACTGTAGGTGTATTGTAACCAATTAAAAGGAATATAAAAATAAAAAAACAATGTTTAACAGGCATTAGTTTGCATCAAAGGTTGTCTTGAGAATTTGGCCATAGGCTCATATCGACATGGCAGTAAATGTCCTCATTGTTCATGCTCGTGGAGAAAAACATTTTGGCATGGTGAATCCAAGCCTTAGTTCTGGACTTGATGTCACTGCATGCCTCATCCATGGCCTGAATGAGGGTGGTACGCTCATGGGGATTGCAATCATCGCTCATGGGGATTGCAATCATCGCTCATGGGGATTGCAATCTTCTACCTGTATTGTAATCATGTATTGTATTTTACAGTATTGAATTGTAATTAAATGTATTATAATGGTCCTGTACATGGCTCAGTTCATAAGAGCACGGCACAAGCAACATCAGAGTTGTGGGTTCAATTCCCATTGGGGTCACAGATGAAAATCTTCAGACTCACAGTTGTCACTGGATAAAAACACATGCTATGTAAATGGAATATATTACAGTTACAATGCAATTTTATTTAAGCGGTGTGACCTCCCCCCCCCATCAAAAAGACCCCAGCAACTTCATTCTGGACACATATTTACTGTATAGGGGATGCAGTTATCACATCTCTGATCTTGTTAATATCAGATTTTTTCAAACTTACTGTGAAGTCAAATCCTAGTCATCATTATTGTGCGTTATACTCTACGGTATATCATACTTTATGTGTTTCTAGTTTACAGACATACATTTTCATTATGTACAAAATCTGTGGTAGACAAAACACTTTATAGGTTTGACAAACTGTTCAGTGATGAGCAATTAAGAGCAGTCGGATTCAGTAATAGTATAATGTATTTTAACGAATGAGACAAGCATGATATAAAAAGTCATGTGAGCATTGCATTGTGAAACAAATTACCCGTATATGAGCATGTCTTGCAATGCGTAAATATGTATTTCTAGATGAAACACAGATTGTTTGGTGAAAAAGTGATTGTATCATTCTGTGTGTTGTACTTAGGCAATTCAAAATGAAACAACTGTCTTTTTGATGATCTGTTTTGGGTTTTGTTCAACAGTTGTGAAAATTGCACCAAAGGTATTTAATTTTTTTAATTTAAAAATGTATTCAAACATGTAGGCCCTAACTGGTTATTTGAGTCTAATGTACAACTACCGCTATATGTCAGTAGGCCTAGAACATTGGGTGCTGCTAATGTCTTTATACAAGAAATCCATTGCTTTGATGATACAATTATAGTAATGAGAGCCACACAAATTAAATATGCAATGGAAAGTGTGTGTGTGTGTGTCTGCATGTTTAGTGATGGTGGGGGAGAGGCTGATCTCTCACCACATAAACCTAAGACTTAGTGTAACAAAGTTATTGTCAGGTGTACTTATTTCCAAACTTTAGTTTTCTTGGTTCAAAAAAAAAAAAAAAAAATATTATGAAATACTGTACTGTATTATATCACACAGTTTAACAATGTATTGTGTGTAGTTTGTGGAATAAATGTATTTATTTGACCATAAAATCTGTTGCTCTTTGGTTTTAGGCTGGGTATCTGTAAAGCACTCAATGACAACTGGTGATTTCAAAAGAACTTTATAAAATACATTTGTGAGTTGGGTAAATAACCGCTTCACTACAGTCTCAGATCAAATCAAATGTTATTTGTCACATACACATGGTTAGCAGATGTTAATGCGAGTGTAGTGAAATGCTTGTGCTTCTAGTTCCGACAATGCAGTAATAACCAACGAGTAATCTAACCTAACAATTCCAAAACTACTACCTTATACACACAAGTGTGAAGGGATAAAGAATATGTACATAAAGATATATGAATGAGTGATGGTACAGAACGGCATAGGCAAGATGGAGTAGATGGTATAGAGTACAGTATATACATCTGAGATGAGTAATGTAGGCTATGTAAACAAAGTGGCATAGTTTAAAGTGGCTAATGATACATGTATTACATAAAGATGCAGTAGATGATATAGAGTACAGTATATACATATACATATGAGATGAGTAATGTAGGGTATGTAAACATTATATTAAGTAGCATTGTTTAAAGTGGCTAGTGATATATTTTACATCAATTTCCATCAATTTCCATTATTAAAGTGGCTGGAGTTGAGTCAGTATGTTGGCAGCAGCCACTCAATGTTAGTGGTGGCTGTTTAACAGTCTGATGGCCTTGAGATAGAAGCTGTTTTTCAGTCACTCGGTCCCTGCTTTGATGCACCTGTACTGACCTCACCTTCTGGATGATAGTGGGGTGAACAGGCAGTGGCTTGGGTGGTTGTTGTCCTTGATGATCTTTATGGCCTTCCTGTGGCATCGGGTGGTGTAGGTGTCCTGGAGGGCAGGTAGTTTGCCCCCGGTGATGCGTTGTGCAGACCTCACTACCCTCTGGAGAGCCTTACGGTTGTGGGCGGAACAGTTGCCGTACCAGACGGTGATACAGCCCGACAGGATGCTCTCGATTGTGCATCTATAGAAGTTTGTGAGTGCTTTTGGTGACATGCCGAATTTCTTCAGCCTCCTGAGGTTGAAGAGGCGTTGCTGCGCCTTCTTCACAACGCTGTCTGTGTGGGTGGACCAATTCAGTTTGTCTGTGATGTGTACGCTGAGGAACTTAAAACTTACTACCCTCTCCACTACTGTCCCGTCGATGTGGATAGGGCCGGTGCTCCCTCTGCTGTTTCCTGAAGTCCACAATCATCTCCTTTGTTTTGTTGACGTTGAGTGTGAGGTTATTTTCCTGACACCACACTCCGAGGGCCCTCACCTCCTCCCTGTAGGCCGTCTCGTCGTTGTTGGTAATCAAGCCTACCGCTGTAGTGTCGTCTGCAAACTTGATGATTGAGTTGGAGGTGTGCATGGCCACGCAGTCGTGGGTGAACAGGGAGTACAGGAGAGGGCTTAGAACGCACCCTTGTGGGGCCCCAGTGTTGAGGATCAGCGGGGTGGAGATGTTGTTACCTACCCTCACCACCTGGGGGCTTCCCGTCAGGAAGTCTAGTACCCAGTTGCACAGGGCGGGGTCGAGTTTGGAGGGTACTATGGTGTTAAATGCTGAGCTGTAGTCGATGAACAACATTCTCACATAGGTATTCCTCTTGTCCAGAAGGGTTAGGGCAGTGTGCAGTGTGGTTGCGATTGCGTCGTCTGTGGATCTATCTCCATATAGTAGACAAACCAGTTTAAAATCTATATATAGTAGACAAACCAGTTTATAATCTATAGGTTTACCAAACGTTTAAGTGATTAACCATTAAGCACAGTTGGATTAAGTAAAATGTGTTTAAACAAATGAGAAGAGAATCATATGGAAAGTATTGTGAGCATTGCATTGTGAAAGGCAATTACATTATATGAAACGTATTTCTAGATGAAACACTGATTAGTTTTGGTGAAAAAGTTATTGTGTGATTTGGTGTGTTGTACTTAGTCAATTGAAAATGTGCTTAAAGTTTTGAAAAAAAATCCAGCATTTTTGATGATCTGTTTGGAGTTTTGTACTATGAGTTGTGACATTTTACTACATACTTGTGAAAATAGTACCAAAATGATTAAAACAAACTAAGATAGATGTGAAACAGGATAAATGGGAAAGTCATATTTCCTCGGCTCAAATCATGTGGTCATTTAGAAAATAAACAATGCAGTTATCCTACATACAGTATATGATGAACTTCACTAATAAGAGCCTTTGTGTAAGATGACGCCGGAGAGGAAGTCTGCCGTTTCATGGGTTCTTTTAACCAACCATATTGTTTTGTTTGTTTTTTAGAATTTTTTGTAACTTATTTTGAGATAAATGTTGCTGCTACCGTCTCTTATGACCGAAAAGAGCTTCTGGACGAGAGGGATTTACTCGAACAGGCCCTCATCCCCGTCATTCGCAGGAGAAAGGGACGGAAAAGATATTGCAGAAAGAGATCGGGGTGCCGACGAGTGGCTAATCTGCCCTTGCCATCAGTACTACTGGCCAACGTATAATCGCTGGAAAATAAATTGGACGATCTAAAAGAATGTATATCCTACCAACCGGACATTTCACAGAGTCATGGCAGAACGACGACATGACTAACATGTAGCTGGCGTGTTATACACTGCATCGGCAGGATAGAACAGCAGCCTCTGGTAAGGCAAGGGGTGTTAGCCTATGTATATTTGTAAACAACAGCTGGTGCACGATATCTAAGGAAGTCTCAAGCTTTTGCTCACCTGAGGAAGAGTATCTCATGATAAGCTGTAGACGACACTATCTACCTAGAGAGTTTTCATCTGTACTTTTTGTTGCTGTCTACGTACCACCACAGACTGATGCTGGCACTAAGACCACACTCAATGAGCTGTATACCGCCATAAGCAAAAAGGAAAACGCTCATCCAGAGGCGGCACTCCTAGTGCACAGGGACTTTAATGCAGGGAACTTAAATCTATCAGCATGTTAAATGTGCAACCAGAGGGGGAAAAAACTCTAGACCATATTTACTCCACACACAGAGATGCGTACAAAGCTCTCCCCCCCTCCATTTGGCAAATCGGACCATAATTCTATCCTCCCGATTCCTGCTTACAAGCAATAATTAAAGCAGGAAGCACCAGTGACTCGGTTAATAGAAAAGTGGTCAGGTGCAGATGCTAAGCTACAGGACTGTTTTGCTAGCACAGACTGGAATATGTTCCGGGATTCTTCCGATGGCATTGAGGAGTAGACCACACCAGTCACTGACTTCATCAATAAGGGCATCGATGATGTCGTCCCCACAGTGACTGTACGTATATACCCCAACCTGAAGCCATGGATTACAGGCAACATCTACACTGAGCTAAAGGGTAGAGCTTCCGCTTTCAAGGAGTGGGACTCTAACCCGGGAGCTTATAGGAAAACCCTGCTATGCCCTCCGACGAACCATCAAACAGGCAAAGCGTCAATACAGAACTAAGATTGTACTGTACTACATTGGCTGCGACGCTCGTCGGATGTGGCAGGGCTTGCAAACTATGACAGACTACAAAGTGAAGCACAGCTGAGAGGCCCCAGGGACATGAGCCTACCAGATGAGGTAAATTACTTCTATGCTCGCTTCGAGGCAAGTAACACTGAAACATGCATGAGAGCACCAGCTGTTCCGGACGACTGTGTGATCAACGCTCTCCACAGCCGATGTGAGTAAGACCTTTAAACAGGTCAACATTCACAAGGCCGCAGGGCCAGACGGATTACCAGGACGTGTACTCCGAACATGCACTGACCGACTGGCAAGTGTCTTCACTGACATTTTCAACCTCTCCCTGTGAGTCTGTAATACCAACATGTTTCAAGCGAACCACAATAGTCCCTGTGCCCAAGAACACTAAGGTAACCTGCCTAAATGACTACCGACCCATAGCACTCACATATGTAGCCATTAAGTGCTTTGAATGGCTGGTCATGGCTCACATCAACACCATTATCCCAGAAACCCTAGACCCACTCCAATTTGTATACAGCCCCAACAGATCCACAGATGATGCAATCACTATTGCACTCCACGATGCCCTATCCCACATGGACAAAAGGAACACCTATGTGAGAATGCCATTCATTGACTACAGCTCAGCATTCAACATCATAGTGCCCTCAAAGCTCATCACTAAGCTAAGGACCCTGGGACTAAACACCTCCCTCTGCAACTGGATCCTGTACTTCCTGACGGGCCGCCCCCAGCTGGTAAGGGTAGGTAACAACACATCCGCCACGCTGATCCTTAACACGGGGGCCACTCAGGGGTGTGTGCTCATTTCCCTCCTGTACTCTCTGTTCTCTCATGACTGAACGGCCAGACACGACTCCAACACCATCGTTAAGTTTGCCGATGACACAACAGTGGTTGGCCTGATCACCGACAATGACAAGACAGCCTATAGGGAGGAGGTCAGAGACCTGACCGTGTGGTGCCAGGATAACAACCTCTACCTTAACCTGATCAAGACAAAGGAGGTGATTGTGAACTACAGGAAAAAGAGGACCGAGCACACCCCCATTCTCATCGACGGGCTGTAGTGGAGCAGGTTGAGAGCTTCATGTTCCTTGGTGTCCACATCACCAACAAACTAACATGGTCCAAGCACACCAAGACAGACGTGAAGAGGGCACAACAACACCTATTCCCCCCTGAAGAGACTGAAAAGATTTGGCATGGGTCCTCAGATCCTCAAAAGTTTGAGAGCATCCCTGACTGGTTGCATCACTGCCTGGTATAGCAACTGCTCGACCTCTGACCGCAAGGCACTACAGAGGGTAGTGCGTATGGCCCAGTACATCACTGGGGCCAAGCTTCCTGCCATCCAGGACCTCTACACCAGGCGGTGTCAGAAGAAGGCGGTAAAAATGGTAAAAGACTCCAGCCACCCTAATCATAGACTGTTCTCTCTGCTACCGCACGGCAAGCAGTACCGGAACGCCAAGTCTAGGTCCAAGAGGCTTCTAAACAGCTTCTAGCCCCAAACCTTAAGACTACTGAACATCTAATCAAATGGCTACCCAGAATACTTGCATTGGCCCCCCCATTACTCTGCTGCTACTCTCTGTTATTATTTATGCATGAGTCACTTCACTTCATTAACTCTACCCACATGTATATATTGCCTCAATTATCTCAACTAACCGGTGCCCCCACACATAGATTCTTTACTGGTTACCCCCTGTATATAGCCTCGCTATTGTTATTTTACTGCTGCTCTTGAATTATTTGTTACTTTATATCTTACATTTTTTGGTATTTTTCTTAAAACGGCATTGTTGGTTAAGTGCTTGTAAGTAAGCATTTCACTGAAAGGTCTACACCTGTTGTATTCGGTGCATGTGACAATAAAATTTGATTTGATTTGACATTTCTCATTCTCGCCCACCTCAAGCTGCACAGTGTTGTAGTGCATTAACGTTGTTCTGCCACACGGTGTCGCTCTTTCACTACAAAATAATGAGATCAGCGGGGTTGTTTTGTCAGAGGCCAGTTGCATGTTGGGTTTCAGAACACACAGTTTGGGGGCTTATGGTTTTATTTAGGTCTACAGTGTAGGCCCACTAATTCAATTCCAAAAATAGTTGTAGTTTGGCATCAGAAATGGTTGTAGTTTTAAAAAAACATCCAAAGTAGGCCTAGGCAAAAACTTAAACACTCACACATACATGAGCTAAAGCAAGAGCTCTATACCAGACCAACCAACCCGACCAACAAGAGCAAATGGCTTAAATATCACCTTA